>NW_007726346.1:49385-96759 GCF_000696425.1 Galeopterus variegatus | reverse complement strand
GATTTCCATTCCTCTGGGTATATTCCCAGCAGTGGGATAGCTGGGTCATATGGCAGATCTATCTGCAATTGTTTGAGGAACCTCCATACCATTTTCCATAGAGGCTGCACCATTTTACAGTCCCACCAACAATGTATGAGAGTTCCTTTTCTTCTGCAACCTTGCCAGCATTTATTGTTCAGAGTCTTTTGGATTTTAGCCATCCTAACTGGGTTGAGATGGTATCTCAGTGTGGTTTTGATTTGCATTTCCCGAGTGCTGACTGATGTTGAGCATTTTTTCATATGTCTGTTGGCCATTCGTATATCTTCCTTAGAGAAATGCCTATTTAGCTCTTTTGCCCATTTTTTAATTGGGTTGCTTGTTTTTTTCTTGTAAAGTTGTTTGAGTTCCTTGTATATTCTGGATATTAATCCTTCATAGGAATGCTTTTTCAGCATCTATAGAGATGACCATATGATCCTTGTGTTTGATTTTATTAATATGATGTATCACATTTATTGATTTGCATATGTCGAACCAACCTTGCATACCTGGGATGAATCCCACTTGATCGTGGTGAATAATTTTACATATGTGTTGCTGTGTTCTGTTTGCTAGTATTTTAGTGAGGATTTTTGCATCTATATTCATCAAGGATATCGGCCTGTAGTTTTCTTTTTTGGTTGTATCTTTACCTGGTTTTGGTATCAGGATGACGTTGGCTTCATAGAATGAGTTTGGGAGATTTGCGTCTGTTTCAATATTTTGCCCATTTTTTAATCGGATTGTTTAGTTTTTTTATTGCTGAGTTTGAGAGTTCTTGGTATATTCTATATACTAGTCTGTCAGATATGTGGTTCGCAAATATTTTTTCTCAGTCTGTAAATTGTTCTTTCCTCTTCTAAATAGGGGCTTTCAAAGAACAAAAGTTTTCAATTTTGATGAGGTTCATTTTATTAATTTTTACTTTTATGGATCATGCTTTTGATGTCAAGACTAAGAACTCTGCCTAGACTTAGATCTCAACAACTTCCTTCTATGTATTTTTCTAAAAGTTTTATACTTTTATGTTTTACATTCAAGTTTATGGTCCATTTTGAGTTAGTTTTTGTAAAAGGTGTGGGGTTCAGGTTGAGGTTCATATAATTCAGTTTTTTATAAATGTTTAGCATTCATCCATTCATTTAGCCAATAATATTTTACTAAGTATATGTCCAAGGCATTACATTTGCACTGTATTTATTTATGTAGCCTATTGTGTGGAATTAGTTTCTCATCTTAGTACTAAGTAGGCAGTCCTCATTTTGCATGGTACCATGTTAACTGAAACTAGTGCATATTGGAATTGTGGCCTTGCTTCGTATAGTCCCATGGTAACTATTAATCAGGAGTTAGCGAAGAATTATATAAAGCAAGGACTGACTATATATTGCCTATATATTTTTTTAATGTTTGTTTCTTTTAATAAACTTTATAATAAAATTGAGTAAGAATATAATATGATAGGTGAGTTCCAAAATCATTATCTTAATGGACATATGCTTGAGTAAACATTATACTATAATCAAGAAATATACTTAAAAATACTGATCTCAACAATTGATACATTGATTTCAAAGGTTTAGAAAGTTAACATACTATCCACAAAATATTTTATAATTTAAATTACCGGGGTTGTGATGGTGTTTTATAGGTCTATGGTAGAAATTTCTTTTTATTAATTGACTTGTTGAAACTTCCCACAAGCTCTTGAAGTTATTATTTCTAGAAACATGTTGATAGTGATTAAAGATTATAATAGTGATAAACTACCAAAAAGGTATCTATATTATCACTAGTTGATGATTAAATACTTGATATTATTTGCCAAACTCTGTTTTTATATGTAGTGTATCAATCTAGGCAAAGTTTCTATTTATGTATTTACTAGTTGTTTTTTTTTTTTTTTTCCTCCTAGCAAAGGTAAATGACGTCTCTCCAAATTTCACAGACCCTAAATTAATGAAATTTAAGATCAGGATTATGAATACTTGGGTAATTAAATCCAGAATAATCAGGTGTACTCTGAAGTGGAAGAACCAAAATAAGTTATTTATAGGAGGAGGGAGTGGTGAATACAAATCTACCCTTTTTTGTAAACTACCTGCTATGGGTTAGATTCTCTAAATGTTATCGACTCTAAATCCCATGGGATAAGAATTATTTTACTTTTAAGAATTATTTTAAGAATCCATTATTTTACTGAGAAAAATGAGGACCAGAGATTTTAGGCTAATCAGATTCTGTGTTGGGGTTTGATCCAGATCTTTTTTCACATCAAAGCCTGTGTCTTTCTCACAAAAACTGTAGCCTGAGAGAGCAGTTGTGGCTGGAGCAACAGTAGAGGTACTAAGGAGGGACAGAGGTAGAAAGGGGTGAGAACCAGAGATGAAGAAGCAGATGGTAGATGGCCGTTATAATCCATGGGCTCTAACCGTTCCGGGCATATGGTTTGTTGGTTAAGAATTAAAGCTTTGGACTCAGACCTGATTTTGAATCCTAAATCTCCCTTTTGCCACAGCTATGAGATCTTGGGCAAACTTTTCCAGTACAGAATCCTGTCCATGCATTACATTAGATGTTATGTTTTTAGTCTCCTTTAATCAAAGACTGTTCCTCAGCCTTTTCTTTTGGCTTCATAGCATTGGCATTTTTGAAGGAAAAAAATTTATTTTATGAACTCCATTTGGGTTTTTCTGATATTCATCATGATTAGATTCAGGTTATGGATTTGGGGGCTGGAATACTGTGTACTTGATGTTGTGTCCTGAGGGATATCATGTCCAGAGGCTCATGATGTCTATTTGCCTCTTATTTGTAAATGTTAATTTTCATCATTTGGTTAAGGTATTATCTGATTTCTTAATTTCTTTTTGTAATTACTGAGTAATTTGTAGGGAGATACGTTGGGACTCTGTAAATATCCCATTCTGTATCAAACTCCAGATTCAGCATTCATTGATAATTCTTGCCTGAATTATTTTTTCTCTAATGATTGTAAAATAGTGATTTTTCTAACTCTATTATTCTATTTTTATTAGTCAGCATTCTATTGTAAGAAAGAGCTTTCCCTTTTCCTTTATTATGTATTTATTGATCATCAGTGTAAACTCATGGATTCTTTTTTTACGTGATAGATTATAATTCATTATTGTCTTTTTTATTTTGATGCCCAAATTGCCCCAGGTTTGGCAAAAAGGAGCCTTCTTCAAGTTAGCTTCCAGTGCCCTTTTTGATATTATCCCATTGCTTTTGTTTTGTTTTGATTTGCTTTTAGCTCACTGTACATTCATAATCCATGTTTAAGAAATATTGCCCCAGTAGTATCTTGGTAGCCTTTAAGAGGGTCCCAAGTGAACTGGAAAGGTGAAAGTTGCAAGATAAATGTACCTTTTCATGATAGTTGTGTATAGCAGAGCTTCAGTAGGTATCTACTGTAGGCAACCCCCCAAAGTATGTAAATGTAGAGTTTAAGATTTTATAATTGTGTCTGTTTAAATTAAGTTTAAAATTAATTTAACTTTTACTAAAGAATCACTGTATGAAATCAGGAAAGAATAAACTAAGTAATTGTGCAGATGTCTCAACCACATTTTAATGATTAAACATTGGATCTTTAAGGTAATAAAAAGTGAATTATAAATGTATGCACCCCAATAGGGTTGGTGGCCCTTGCTTTGGTGTGGTTGACAGTCATTATGCTGGGCCACTTGTAAACATTAGGAGGATAGTGGTGTGAGGGAGTCTTTTCTCTAGGGGTATTCAATTTCTTTGGAGAAAATGCTTCATTTTGCCTAGGGAAAGGGGTTGGGGTAGATACCTAAGCATTCTAGAAATGTGATGTGCGTATGTATCGGGAGGAGAGGTTGTGGTTTATTGTTCCATATACACACATTATTTCATTTAAAGGGGGATATTTTTATGGTTATTGTGTAGGTGAGGAAACAGTGATCCAGTGATGTTAAACCCCTCATTCCATTGTGAATTTCTTCCTTCTTTATGCTGTGTTTTGGAGTCCTAAGCCTCTTGACAGTTCTGCAGGGTACATAAGCTTCTGCACGTCTCTGCTCTATTCACGACTATCCTCCTTCTCTCGCTACATGGCTTTATCAGTAATCGCTCCCCTTTTGGTTTTTTTCTTTGTTTTTTTTTTTTTTTGTTTTTTTTTGGCGGCTGGCCTGTACAGGGATTGAACCTTGGAGACTGCTCTAACCAACTGAGGTAACTGGTCAGCACCGCCCCCCGGCTGCTTCCACTTTTCACTCTTTTCATGTTACAGAAATATGTTGAAATCTCATGTCCACTCAAGGCCCTGTGCCGAAGTCCAGCTTCAGCAAGGGGTGGGACCCGAAAAGGGATGAGGAGGATCAGCGAAAATAACAAAAACAGACAGAGACATTCTCTCTCTGCAGGCTGTCAGCTCTTTGGGGCTGGAGCCCAGTAGAGCATGAGACAATGCCTTTTATTTAAATTTACAGCTCTGTAGGGGGGCTTTGGGTACTATTTTTATTATATCAGCAAGCTTGAGTCAATAATTCAAAAAGCACGGGGGAAACTTTTTTGGTGGTCAGCCAGTTCTTTCCCTTCATCAGCACGTCTCGGGTGATTAACTCGTGCTTCCTATTCTTGGTATCAGGTTATCAGATCAGGACCATCTTCTCATTGTCCTGAAGTTAACCTGTGACCTTTTCCTGTTGGCAAGCTGTGGTTAATATCTACCCTATTAACAGGGTGGTGGTTATTGCGGTTACAAAGTGATAGACAATACTATCATATGACCTATGTCTATTAGATGGTAGGGAGAGGATGGGGATTTCTTTTTTGAGTAATTTTGCCTGTATGGGCTGCAGCTCATGTTTAGTCATGAGTGGTGCTTTTGAGGCATATGTTGGTGTGGTCACTTTGTCATAAAGGAATAATTTAGAATTATCCAATTTACCCGGATCCTCAGTGGGAATGTTTAGTGCAATGACCGCAAAATCATTTGTGTTATTTTTAAAATCTTTTAGGGATTTAGAGAACTGCCACGCTAACCAAAACATTGAAAGAGAAAGCAAAAGCAGTACCGCGAAGCTGAGGCAGGAGCCCTTATGGTTGCAGCAAGTGCTCGTAGCTGTGGCCTTGCCAACAGCTCTCCCTCCGGCAGCCTTGCCAACTCGGAGAGGGCAGCCCAAGCTGATTCCTTTAGGATCCTGCCATGGCGTGGACCGCGCCAGTCCTGTGTGTGTTTGTTTTTTCTCTTAGGTGTAGCTTCTACATTTTTTATTCCTTTTCTGTGATTTTAATTGGAAGGAGAGGTGATAAATATATATGTTCCATCTTACAAGAATTCAAGAGTTAACTGTAAAGATTTTTTTCAAAACTGAGTAAGAACATTGTTTCTTCCATCTTCTGTCCAACATCTTATAAATCACAAATCATGTTAATGAAATGGTACTCTACCATTTATACTTGTCCTAGTACTGGTTTAAAACCTGCTCCTAAAACTGTGTGATGTAGTTTGGGTGTATTGTCCCCCCAGAACTCATGTGGAAATTTGATCCCCAGTATGGCAGTGTTGGAAGTTGTTTGAGTCATGGGGGCGGATCCCTCATGGATGGATTAATGCTCTCCCTGTGGGGGTGGGGGCAGTGAATGAGTTCTCCCTCCATTAGTTCCCATGAGAGATGGTTGTTTAAAAGACCCTGGCACCCCCCCCTCTCTTGCTTACTCTTGACATGTGATCTGCTTGTACCTGCCCTCTGCCTGTGACTTTCCGCCACAAGTAGAAGCAGCCTGAGACTAGCGCCAGATGCAACTGTTCCAGAATCATGAGCCAAATAAACCTTTTCTTTATAAATTACCCAGTCTCAGGTATTCCATTATAGCAACACAAAATGGACTAATACACCATGTTAGCATGAATTGAAACAACTTTAAAGTTTAGGATATTAAAAATAAGCTATTTAATACCAAAAGAGCCTTTTTGGAAGGAAAAACACCATATATGCATGGTGACTCTGGATGTAACTTCGCTAAAATGTTCTTAGATAGAGATCATTTAAAGGTAATAGCGGCTGTTTGCTTTATAAAGGGACCTTTGGCTAATAAAGAAGCTTTTTGCAGTCTTTTAGGTAAATATTTTTCAAAGGCTTTGTTTATTTTTGAATAATGCTGGAATCTTTCTAAAATCATGTTACTTTCCATTTACACCATCCCAGCTATTGTGCTATGGTAGCATAGGACTCTAGGAACAGAAAATTAAGTTTGAAATGTAAGATATGATAATAAACAAACCAAAATATGAATTTCTTATATATGAGCTTAAATTGATAAATGGCTCCCTCTCAGCTGTTTTGACACATTTATCCACCTTTAGTGTCAGGCTTCTGAGTCACCTCTCTACTACCATGCTACATGAGTGTATTTGCAGACAGTGTAGATTGAACATGAATATTTTACCCCTGAGCCAAAAAACTATATAATAGCTCTGAGGTACAAGGAACATTTCTTGACTACTATATTAAAACGGTCAAAAGTAATTGATAGCTGTGTTTGCATAATTCCAAGAAAACAGAAATTCTTGGATCATGTTAATTTCCCCGTTTAGCCATTGCTTCATTTGGTACTTTGATTTAAAAAGGAGTTCTGAGATTTGTTTTATTTTGTGCTCATCACTCTCTGTAAAGTGTAAATTTAAATTTACTAAACAGTATCTGAATCTTTGGTTGTAAATATTAATTTTATTACCATCATGACAAATCATGAGAAAATACAATGTCACAATTGCCTTGATTTTCCCCCATAATCTTTTTTTCTCCTCTAAAAGGAAGAGTTTCAACTTGGAAATCTTCTAGAGAATTTTTTGTTAGCAGAAATTCTCCTCTGTGACCTAAGTACTTATGAAATTTCTGTTTATTTCTGTCAGATGACAAATAATGAAGTAATGTTTCCACTTTTGGAAACCAAGAGAAAATCTCTTTGGTTTCATTTTGAAGCTTCTTAGGAGGAATTTTATAGAACCTCTCAACATGATAAAGAAGCTTTAAACAAAATAAATTCAAATTTGAAAGAAAAGGCATGGGACATCTTGAGTGGTATTAATTTACAGTCAGTTCTCATTATTTGTAGATTTTGTGTTTGTGAATTTGCATACTCACTAAAATTTATTTGTGTCCCCCAAATCAATACCACTTGCTCTTTTGCAGTCATTAGTGAACATGCACAGAGATGCAAAAAATTTAAGTTGTTCAAAATACATGTTTCCACCTAAGGTTGAACATGGCAAGGCTCTGCTTTCTGTATTAGCTCTCATTGTGAACAAATGTCCTTTTTGTGGCCTGCTCATAGGGCCATGTTTTTCACATTTTTTGTGATTTTTATTAGTGATTTTGGCATATAAGATGGCCTGTAAACATAGGGTTTAAGTGTTGCCTTGTGTTGCTAAGTGATGTGCTTTAGAGAGAAGATAGGTGTGTCAGATAATCTTTCTTCAGGTATGTGTTATAGTGCTTTTGGTCCTGAGTTACAATATTAATGAATTAACAATATATGTTAGATAAAGTATCTATAAACAGAAACACATAAAATGAGAAATACCTATTTTCTTCCATCTATTTTGAGTGAGCAAATAAATTATCAGCAGACGTTTCATCACAAAATCCATATTTACACCAAAACTAGTAATTTCAAATACAAAACCTTGTTTTGTGTTTAATTTTTTTTTTCAATTGAATTTCTTTCTTGGAAAAAATATGTACTCTTATAAGAGCATAATTAACCTATTTCATACACAAATAAAAGAAATACAGTTGATTCTTGTTATTTGCAGTAGTTGTTCTATAAAGTTGGCTACAAATATTGAATTAGTGAATACCAAACCATTGTTCCTAGGAAAAATACAGGTTAAGTTCCTACTCTGATCGCAATATTTTCATAAACTAATTTTAAAAAACCTTGTTTGATGTGTGTCTCTTTGAAATAAAGTTTTGATTGGTTCAGTCCAAACACCTGCTTTCAAGAATTTGAAATCATGCAAGAACCAGCATGAAACTATATCATATTTTACATCTCTTTTAGAGCCAGGTATTGACTCATAACTAATGATAACACAAGAACCTGTTTCATGACACTGCTATTGGCATTATCATCAGGCATACTGAGTTTTGAAATCTTTTGTGGAAGATAATACAGGCTATTTTGTTTTTTATGGTTTTGGGGTTTGTTTGTTTTTTTGTTTGTTTGTTTGTTTTGGTTTCACCATTGATATAAAAGAATTTCATTTACAAGAAAAAAATAACAATGGCAAAATATGAGATAACTAAAGGCGATAGAGAATTGTATGTATAAGCCCCACAAAGCTGTGCAAGTATCAACATAAATGGGCTAATTCAGCAAGCAGGACAAGACAGTTGAAGTATTATTATCATTATTCCACATTACATAAGAAGAAAGTAAAGTGTAGAGTAGTCATGAAACTTCCCCATGGTACTATTAGTAATAACAAATGAAGACAAGATTCAAATTCAGGTCTGTCTGAGTTCAAAGCCCACAACACTGTGCTCCCTCCGTGACTTGCTCCACAACTTATACAGTGGATGTTACTTCTTTTTGAGTTTTTTTTATCACTTTTCTGGCAGTTACACCCGTATTCCACATCCCTGTTATCCTAAGGAAGATTGAGAGTGGGGATAGAACTATAGACACCCTTTTCTTTATCCAAATGCTAAACTTATGATATTAATTTTCCTCAGAGTGGTTTATCATGTTGTGTTTTTACCCAGAATCAAAAAACTGCTTTAAAGGGAAAAGGAATTCCCAAAGAGACAATTTGCAGTATTGTTTAGCAGAAGGAGAATAGAAAATGAGGTATAATCTTGCACCTTTCTTTGTCTGAACAGTGTATATACATGAGTCTCAACCCTCCACCCTCCGTATCTTTTTTTTTTTTTTTTAAGAACCATCTGCTGGTTTTACCTCTTTTCACCTGTTGGATGCTTTCTGAATCACATTATCCGGCGACACTGAGGGTTGCGATCCGTTGCCGGACACGGAAAAAGACAAAAAGCAAAAAAAATATATATATATTTTTTTTAAAAAAATCTTTGACATTCTTCGAAGTTCTACTTTCAAATTATTCCTAATAATCTTCAAATTTTTTGGTCATTTTTCTGGTTTTTTGCTTTTGTTTTTGTTAGTCCTTGTAAATAGCTAATTAAAACAAAATTATATTTTAAGTTCAGGTCATGCTGTGAAAGTTATTTGACTATTTTAATGATTATTTAGTGAAAGTATTTTTTTCCAAATTTTTAAAACACATACAGGTGTTTATTAGTCAACTGGGGTTGATAAAACAAGAATATTTTATTTGAAAAAAAGATCATGAAAATAATAATTTGTATTAGTTAAAAGCTATTCCTGATTTAGTTTCAACTCGGTCAATTTATTTACTCAGGAAAAACTACTTATTTTAAAGGTAAGCCAAATAAGAAGTCTAGGCCAGTCATTTTCTAAATATTTGAATATAGGAAAGCCCAATTTATGTAACAGATAAATGTAGAGCTGCTCTAGTTGGAGGTCAAATGGAGGTGGAGGAGACTGGAACACATCTTCTTCTCATGCCTTTTCCCAGGTACCTCTGAAGTATCTGGAAAAGAATTAGAAAATTAGTCTAAATTATTTTTAGTTTAAAGCAACAACAAAACCAAATAGCTGTTCCTGAGTTATTTATCATAGACTTCTAGGTGTGTAATTTATAAGGTTTCTGAATTAGACTTCAGGGCCTATGTTACATTTTATTATAGCCTACAATGTAAGTGTAGACTGGCAAGAATTAAACTAAAAGTCTGTTTCACAGCTGTTATGCATCTGGGAGTTTGGTTAAAAGGGGCTAGCTTAGCCTAGCCTGAATTGTGATAAAAAGCAGGGTCTGGAGGCCTTTTAACTGAAGTCCTGTGCTCTGATCAGAGCTGTATTTAATACTGGGCCATAAGTCCACATAATTATAATTTGTAACAGTCTTTAGGACATCAGTAACTTTTAAATCTTACCATGTGAAAAATGATTATGTCACCTGTGGACTTTAAAAGTAGTTAGCAAACTGAGATAAAGGTGATGATCAAACCAAATATGTCTTAAACTTTCTTTATCCAAATTTTGCACTTAGAATGTTCCAATTGTTCTTTGTAATGTACTACTGGTTTTAATAGACTTTAATGAGGAATCTTAATTCTGCTAAATGAATGCTTCATGTTAAATTTGTTATACCACTGGGAGAAAGTGGGTTATTTTTTAAATGTCACCCTTATTATATTCTGGCTTTCTCCCAGCCTTGCAGATGGGTCAGGGGCTGTGGAGAGTGGCCAGAAACCAGCAGCTACAACAGGAAGGCTATAGTGAGCAAGGCTACCTCACCAGAGAGCAGAGCAGGAGAATGGCTATGAGCAACATTTCTAACACCAATCATCGCAAACAAGTCCAAGGAGGCATTGACATATATCATCTTTTGAAGGCAAGGAAATCTAAAGAACAGGAAGGATTCATTAATTTGGAGATGTTGCCTCCTGAGCTAAGCTTTACCATCTTGTCCTACCTGAATGCAACTGACCTCTGCTTGGCTTCATGTGTTTGGCAGGACCTCGCTAATGATGAACTTCTCTGGCAAGGGTAAGTTAAGCCCACCAGCATATGATTCAGGTATCTCTAAACATAATCATGATGAAATGTTCTTTTTATAATATATATGTATTACGAAATATTTCTTTTTAACTGGGATACAGTTATCATCACAGTCAAATTCAATACTGAGGAAATAAGATAGTAGAAAAGAAAATAGAATAATGACTTTACAATTAGAAGAGAGATTCCTAATTGAGATGAGTCTGTTTATTATAAATCAGAAATTGTCAGTTTATTCTAAAATTACAACAAAATTATAAAGTGAGAAATTACCCAAAACTTGGAGTGTTCACATCCCTTGTGTAGTTTGTGTTCCCCATCGGGTATCCCAACTGAAGAACAGGCATATTTAAAAATCAGTAAGTGGTCCTCAAGTGTTACTCTTCATTGGTTGCAAATGGAGTATGTGTGTGTGTTTTGACTTATTTATATATTTATTTTTATCGAAGGGGCTTGTTAGCATAAACTAACTGGTGAAAATTTTCGTCCATTAAGTAGGTAAATATTAGAAAGCAAGGTGATAAATAATCTACTTGCGGTATTTAAAGTAGGTTCTAGCAATTTTAGCAGGTAATAGACCAGTTTAAATTTAAACTACCAATCTAAGAACATTTGGGGGAATAGAATGTTTTATTGAATCTAAGTTATTCTGTAAATAGCATCATATACTTAAAAATTATAGGTACATGGTTTTTTTTTTTTTCGAGTCCTGAAGATGTTACCAAACATAGAAGAATCATTAGATCTCAGATTTATTAGCTTCCTTTATGAAAGTTTATTTCATTCTCATTATTTTAAAATTAGACTTCATATGGAAACAAAAGTCTTAAGACGTTAAATAATTTCTAACTGGAAATCTAATGGAAAGAATTAATAAATTAATCTAAATTGGCAAAATTTAGTAAAAATGTATTTTCAGTAATGGCATTACTAACTTAGGCTTCCTGATGTCACAGGATTATACTTTAGTATAAATCATATAGGTCATATAGGTCATATAATCATATAGGTCATATACTCTAAATAGATAATGATTTAACCTCTAAATAGATAAAAATCATCAATATTATCTTGTTATTCTTTTATTGCCTTTTTATAGTGGAAATACTGTGTAAATAAAAGGAAATTCTATTTATTAGTAATGTTTAAAATAAATAACAGTTATTAATTTTTTAATCATTATGTAAGCGTATACTTACATGAAATGTAAGAAGGAAATGAAAACATTTTAAAACCAGGTTATTCTTTATGATCTCTTTTCTACATTTTAGTATTTCCCACAAAATTAATTTGTGCCTTATTTGAACATCCTAAAATTTATTTTTAAGCTTATCTGAATTCAATAGGAATGTATTCATTTGGGGTTTAAATCTTGATTGTTCATCACTGAAAGAAATGCTTCCTTTATTGTATGCCATATAATTTTTCCTATTTTTATGACACTTGGACAATGAGAAAAACTCAAGAAGTGTTACATACAGAAAACCTGCAAAGAAGCAGCGCAGCAGAGAGGAGGCCACAGCAAAGACAGCGAATTGCCATGCCACCACTCACAAAGCTCCTCTCACACTAAAGAAAACGCTGGAACTAAAGTACCATTGGAGTCAATCTGCTAACATTTCATTTATGGTTGTAATTTGTTTTCAGAGTGTTCAGTTACCTATAGATTTTTTTAAAGATTACACAATTTTTTTTCCTTTTTGTCTTTTTTCGTGACCGGCAACGGATCGCAACCCTCAGTGTCGCGCCCGTACCGGACCGGGACCGGCAACGGGATCGCAACCCTCGGTGTTGCCCCCGCTCCTCGCTCAGCCAGTGAGTGGCCGGTCTGAATGTGGGATCCGAACCCTTGGCGGGAACGCCGCCACGCTTCCCAAGCGGCACACTGTAGCAGTGCGCCACCAGGCCGGCCCGGATTTTTTTTTTTTTTTTCTTAATGATAAATTTCTTCTATTTGAAATTAAAGCCTGGCTTAATTTTTATTTTAACTTTGGATATGTTGAATACTTATTGATATTGGGAGGTTCTGTTGCTTTCATATGGCTTAGTAATAAAACTCGAAAGCTATGGAACTAAATTAAAGAGACTTAAAATATTGATAATTTTCTAAATAATTTATTATATTTACAATTTTAAAATCAATAATTTCATTTGGTTGGTAAAAATAATGCAAGGGTATAAATTAACTAGGTTAGTTTTGTGTTAAATTAGATTTTACCCACTTATCCTCACAATTTTTGATGTTATAGTCTGAGACAATAACTTCTTATTTTCCTGTACTTTGTATGTACGTGAAAAGAAGGAAGTTTGAAGCAAAAATCAATAATAAATATCAGAAAGTGAAACTACTTTGTCTCAACAAGTAGCAGGTGTTTTTGGACATACAAAAAAAAATCACAATTTTTAGGCAAAGACTTATTAAAATGTTTCGAAATATAATTTCAGTATTCTCTGCATCTCTAGGGTAATGCACTTATTTTTAAGGCTCTTAGGTACAAATCCAGAATTTCCAGGCAGTATAACTTAAGCTTTTAAATAATAACCAGTAGCTATTGCCTCTGTCCAGAAATCGAAACAACTATCCCAATCTGCAGAAAATAGTGTTTTGAAATATAAACTGTTAGTATTTTAGGTTTTATAGAACTTTTAAATATTCGTGTATAACTGTGATGACAAATCACAAAGCATGTCCAACACTGTGAAACAAAAACAAGTAAAGAACCAGTGTTTTTGAAATAGTATCTTCAAATAGCTATGTTTAACGTCACAGCTTTTGATGTATGTATTGATGTTGTGTGGTATTACAGTTTCTATGTTTATCTGTTATTAATATATGTATTGTCAAAAAAGCAAAAGGTTGACCCCCCCACTTAGATTTTTTTCACAATAAAACACATTTAGGTTACTTAATAGATTCTGCTTGGCTTCTTGGTTAAGATTGCAAGCTCTGGAGTATGATTCATTGGTTCAAATCCTGCCTCTACATATATTAGCTGTGGGATCTTGGGCAACTTTTTCATCTCTGTTTTTCTTATCTGTAGCACCAATATCCTAGAAAGATTAAGCAAGTTAATATAGTTAAAATACTTAAAATAGTGCCTGACATCTAGTAAGAACCCAGTAACTGTTAGCTATTATTACTGTTATTAATAGTTTGTTTAACTTAAGATATTACTCATGAATATTATTAATCTTTGTCACTCACGTTTATTAGGTGCTATCAAAATTGCTAAATTTAAGGCATCTATCATACTCTAGTAAATAAACAACAAGTATAAAATTAAATATTTAAACATTAGAGCTCCAAAACCCAATCTTATATCATTTCAGTGTTACTATTTTATCATGTGTATTCATGTTTAACCGAGGAAATTAAGTATACTAATGTTTTCTTGTCTCATTTTCTCTTATTTTTACAGGTTGTGCAAATCCACTTGGGGTCACTGTTCCATTTACAATAAGAGCCCACCTCTAGGATTTTCCTTTAGAAAATTGTATATGCAGCTGGATGAAGGCAGCCTCACCTTTAATGCCAACCCAGATGAGGTAAGTGAGGAACTTGAGTATTTGTATCAGGTGAACTTTATTACTATCTTGCTGCAGCTTTCCAATATGATAAACTTGCAGGAAAAACAAGTCGTTGAATGTACCTTTTCAATTACTAAGAAGCCCAGTATGTTATTGCTCTAAGACATAGTCATTTTTATTTACCTTACCATGTCACATTATAATCTACCTACTCACTTTGTATGGCAGCATCCGAGATATATACGCAGTCCTCTAGTGACCTGATTGAGATATTAGTACATTATAAGTGAAGAGGACAAAATATGATGAGAGCATAGAATATGTTCATCAGATTTTAACTGCAGCATTTTCTTCCTGTTTATTGTTTTTATTTAGTAGGTGTGCTGCCATTATCAGAGATAATCACAGAGACATCATTGTAGGTTCTGACATATCAAAATGTTGTCTTTAAATAATGCCTTTAACAATATAATTCCTTGCTGACAAAGAAACTCCTGGGATAGCCACTATCCCAGTTGATAAGAGTGTGATGTTGATAACACTAACATCCAAGATTCGATCCCTGTACCAACCAGCCCAGATCAACAAAAAAACACAAAAAAAACAAACCACTTATAGATTCTATTATAAAATTGAATAATTTTGTATTAATTATTTAATTCTTTTTTAATATGATATCTAAATTGATCAAAATGTGAGACAATTCTTTCACTGATTTTTCTTTCCTATTCTCATTTTAATATATACTGGAAAAGTTCAGATTTTCAGAAATGTTTAATTATCTATTAGACGTATTCTTAGAAATCTGAGTGGAAATTATACAATACTCAGAACTACTGCTTCTGGGTGTATTATTTTCTGTGGAAAAATTTAACTGGCTGAATTATTTTAATTTTCAAAAACCAACTTTTTTCATTTGTTGTAGAGGTATTGAAGACTTTTTAAATCAAGCAGCCAAATATTTTCTAAAATTATCTCAGCTTCTTTTATAATTAGGGAGATGTTTCTCCCATGTAAAATATTTGAATCTTAAACAGAAATACTGATTTCACACACAGGCATATAGTTATACCAATGATATTTTTTAAATAAATTGATTTTTACTTCTTATGCATGGTTTCTTTCTTTGTTAATTTTTTGGTACATAAATAGAAAATAAAATAAAACACCATTGCTAAGGTTTACTGATACACATACTGCATATCAGTTAAGTCTTTTCCCCACAAATATAACAAAGTGTATATATTATAAAGCATGGTATAATATTTAAATTCAGGTATTTGTAGTCTTTCCTTCACCACTGTTTAAGGAGGTTTTATTTTCAATGAATAAAAAACTGATACTTTTGGGCCGGCCCGTGGCTCACTCGGGAGAGTGTGGTGCTGATAACACCAAGGCCCCGGGTTCGGATCCCACATAGGGATGGTCGGTTCGCTCACTGGCTGAGCGTGGTGCTGACAACACCAAGTCAAGGGTTAAGATCCCCTTACCGGTCATCTTTTAAAAAAAAAAAAAAAACTGATACTTTTAATGAAAGTAGAATGATATATAAGAAGTTAAAGTTCAAATTATACGTTTGAAACCAATTTAATATTGCTTTTTAGAATCTAATGACCATTCTTTAGAAAGGCAAATGAATGGATAAACTATCATAAATTTAGGTTTTGTTACTTGTCCCTTTATTGAAAGTTTTTTCTGATGCCTTTTATCATAAAATACACTTGTTTTTATTTTATTTTAGTTCAAATCCAAGTTATCTTCTTTGTAAGCATATAGCAATGTATGCATGTCACCTGTTTCATCTTGTACTGTGGCATACTGCTCTGTACAAGAGATTTTACTACATTTATGTATTCCAAGAATGGCATGGTTTCGGAGACTTCATTATTCTTAGTTCTTTATCAGAATTAGGTATTACTTGTTGATAATTAAAACAGTTCATATGATGATCTTTATAGTAAGATATATATTTTGCATCAGTCTTTTGAGATAATTGAATGATGATTACTGGAGAAGAACTGAGGCAGAATAGTACAGTGCTTTACTTTAAATTCATAAGAATCAGAAGAGGAAGATGTTGTAAAGCCCAGTCTTATTATGCCCAATTTATCAAGGCATACTGGCTTCAGTCATGAATTATATTGATGTAGAGTAAAACTGTCATCATGAATTCATGTCATTTGCAAATGTTACATTCTAAGGAAATGTAACTTGGTAAGTACTAAATTGTAGATTGTTATAAAGTCAGAAAAGTTGGATGTAACTGCTGATATTGATTATGGTAAGTAGTCATTCCTTGCCAAAGGAGTACCAATTTTTAAACAAATTATAAAGACAAATGCAAAGGTGAAAATATATGTAGGTCCTCATATACTAGAATATGATATAGATAGTTTTAAATATGTAAACTGGAGATGTAAAAATATGTTTCTATTTTTGCAGTTACGTATATCAGTCTATACAGTTCTTGTTAATACCTCCTCTAGAGTGTTAGGAGGAGGCAGAGAATAGAGGTGAAATTCAAGTCCTTTTTGTATCCGACAAATTTTTTTTAGATTTTTAAGCCAAATGTTTGCTAAAAAAGGGTGCTGAAGTTATGAATTAATGTAAGATTTTTAGATCTTTAGATTTTACTTATCCATCCTATCTTCTATGTTATTGAGAGTTGGCTGTATTTTCTTTTTCTTTACTCCCTGGCCTGATTTAAAGGTATTCTGGAGTAATACAGAAGTATTGAATTCACGTTCTAAAAAGCCATATAGTGCTGCCAAGAGTCATAAAGCTGAACCACTCAAATTGTCTTGTGGTTCCAGAATTCTGATTCTACACTTTTATGAACATTAGTAATTTAGCAGGTGTTGCCTAATAGCAAAATAGAATTATCGTTACCAGAATGTACTTAGAATATAAATAGGCAAAAAAGGATGTTGAAATACACTTACAAGGTTCAGAGAAATGAAGGGAAGTATTTTAAAGACTTTATTCTGTACTTTCTTTCATTGACTAATTTAAATAATGTTTGCCAAGTCAAGTCTTCAAAATTGAGATCATATAATTGTGTTATCATAATAGATGTTCTTATCTAGGACTTATCTGTATTAGTCATACTTTAGCCAGGCTATGAGAATGACTCTTGCCAAGCTTTTTGAGTGCTAGAAATCAAGAAGTACTTGTTGGAGATTGATTTTTTTTTCCCCCCCACTCACTGGAACACTGTCGTCAGACATTATCTTGGGTTTGTTTAACTCTGAGCAGAAAATTTGTTTCGATAGTATGTATAAATGTAAGTGTTGTTTATTGTAAGTGCCTGAGATAAGATATATATAATTGTTCAGTATTGTAAAAAGTCTATTTTTTCATAATTTCTAGTTTTGTACTTAACATTTTGATAACAAGCATCATTAAATATTATAAAAATAAGAATACTTACAGCCACAGGGAACAAGATTCTCCAAAGGACACCGTTCATGTCACGGATATGGGTAACCAAACTCCACAGCAACTGCTGGCAGTGGCTCATGGGGTGGGGGAGAACATCTGCACAGTTTGTGGTATGATTATCTAGCACGCTGTTGTTACATGCATGACATTGTGATCTCAGCTGTATTGTAACGTCTTGATCTTGTGCATGAGCTTGTGTACTTCGTGGCAGGTGATCACATTCTAGTGAAAGAATGTGCTGAAAATCATCTGTTTACATTAATTTGTATTTCCCCTGCATGTTCAAGTTGAGTGTATCGATTTTATTCCACTATCAGTATTATAATAAAGTAACTTTACTTACCAACCAGTAAGCTATATTCTTTGTGCTCCATTAGAATTAAAACATTTTCTTGACAGTTATTTTTAAAATCTGAAAAATTAGTAGAGAACATGTTTTAACTTTAATATATTATAGGTTTATTTTTGCTTTGTAAATGTGTTTATAAACAGTTGGGTTTTTCTGTTTTGTTTTGTTTTTTTAATATCCTCATTGGGGTCTGGTAAAAAAAAAAAAAAACTTTTTCTTTTTTAACTATGTAAGCATGTTTCTCCTATATTTGTACAGAAAGACCCACATGCCTACAATTTTATGCATTTTACTAGATTGATCTTAGAATCTATAAAGAAAAATATTTTAAATTTGACCTATACACATGTTTTAGATGAAAATGAATATACAAGGTATTTTCAAGATAACATATTTTTTGTTGTTGGACTACCTAAAGTATAAACAGGAAATTTGTAGGATTTCTCTGTTACAGAAAGGATATCAAGAGTTTATACTCAGTTCTTATGAATAGTATCTCAGATATTAAATCTTATTGACTTTTCTTCTCCAATATACGGCAACAAAATAGTCATTATCATTACTTCATGCACAATAACAGAGGTGAAAAATAACTTTAACTTTTATTCCTTGGGATAGACAACCATGATTGTTATTATCAGAATGTACAAACAAGCATTTCCCAAATGTATTTTTTGGGAATCCATTGTTAAAAAGGATTTCCCAAGTCTAATAAATTTGAACATGATAGGTTATAATTAGTTGGCTTATATACAGCATAACTTTTCAAGGCCTTTAATACATCGATGCACACATTGTGAGTATCTAAGACGGAATGTTGTATGCAGTGTTATCCAAACTTGTTTCACATAGTGTCCTTTTGGGGTGGGGGGTGTGAAGGGGAATAAAGGGACATTCCAGGGAACATACTTTGAGATATACTAGTATAGATTATCTGCAATTTTACTGTGTGTAAATAAATATGTTACAATGATTGAAAGACCCTATTGTTCACCTCCAGCTATCTGATATAATCCTCTCTCTTTCTATATAATTATTTTTTCTTTCCTTTGGTCTGATAGTGCTTACTATGAAAAAAAAAAAAAAAAGAAAACCTGAGAGTTGAGTCTTGACAGTCTGATTTTTCCATGTTCTGTATTTGGATTGCCATCTAATTTGTTAGAGAAAATGTTTGTAAGATATGGGTAGGACAATAAACCTGAAAGAAACATTGAATTCAAATAATTGCCTTTACACATTGATATAAATATCTGTGTCAGATAATTTGGAACTAATAGACCATTCATAGTTATATCCTTGGTATCTCATTCACTGCACTAACTCTATTAAATCTTAATTTCTCCTTCAACACAAGGATATTCCCAGAGAAGGATGACAGGCTACTAAAATGCATTTTAGTCTGGAAAATGTACTTCCTTTCAAGGTTTTATCCTTAGTTCTATAGCTCTAGAAATTTTACTTTATCAATCTTTCAGGAATAAACTTGTGTTATAGGTAGTAGAGTATGAGCTTGGTTGACAGGAAGATATGTATACTTCAGACAATGCCTGATAGCATAAAGAAAGAGAAAGGTAGACTCAAATTACTAATTCTTGGCTAGGATGTGAATTGAAATCTATTTAGGAGTAATTGAGTTATCGGTGCCCTTCACAGCCAGTTTCACATTTTGTGATCTGCTCCTTGCAGTACCCATTTGTCCCTATGTGTGTCATCTAGGATGTTTTTGGCTGCAAGGAACAGAGAGCCTAAACTAATAGTGACTTAAATCATATACATTTGTCTACATCAAAAGAGTGGGTATTCCGGAGTTATTTCAGTGATGTAATGATCTTACCGTGGACCCTCAGTGTTAACATTTTGCCCTCTCTTGTTAGAGAGATGGCTATCACAGCACAAAATATCACCTTGTCACATGACAGTGTCCCAGCACAAAGGAGGAGGGGAGGAAAAGGAAGCTCTCTCCTCACATTCATCTTAATTTTTAGGGAAAACAAATCTTTTCAGAAACCTTCAGTATAGTTCTGCTCATTTCTTATTGAAGAGAATTAAATTACATGAACACCACTAGACCAATAGAGAATAGAATAGAAAGGATTTGCTTAGACTTAAGATTCAGCAACTAAGATGGTAGAAGCAATGAAAAGAGGGAAGTGGCCTTTGGAAAGGCATTCAGGCACCTGTAACACTGTTTTAACTAGTGATCCACCTGTAAAATGTTTGATTCTACCTTCCTTATTTCTGGTCTCTGCTGGGATAGAGCCTCAGTCCCCAAAGGAGGAATATTGATACCAGAGGCACAACAATTTGAATTGGTAGCTAGCACTACCTTCTTGCCATTTTAGATCCCCCTACCACTAAGCAAACAGACAAAAAGGAAAAAAAAAAGTATGAAGGGAGGTAGTTATGCTATAGTCGAAGTGATTAAGCCCAGTTACCAGAGGGAAATAGTCATTACTACACAGTGAAGAAGAGAAGGAAGGATAATGGTGGAATTCAAGAGGTGTCTTAGAGTTCCTTCTAATAGTCTATGTCCCATGGTGAAGTAACTTTTGAGATTTACAGTAGGCCTATATGAGCAAGACTTAGATCCTATCACTTAGACTTATTATTGGATAAAGCTCCTCAACCAGCCGAGTGGCTGGCTGTATTCCCAGCCTTAAGAATTGAATATAAATTATTCCAAGCTAATATGTTAATTCTATTCCCCTTGGCTTCCGTGGCATCCATGTCATCCAATCTGACCCATGACATTGGAGGAGACATGTGTAGAGAAAGATTTTTCAGGTTTTAAAAAGAGACAAAGGGAAGTAGTCCTCTGAAGAGTGTGTGTGTGTGTGTGTGTGTGTGTGTGTGTGTGTGCATGCATGTGCACATGTGCATGCAGGTGCCTTATGCACCTCTGAGCATTGGTATGTGAGGATATAATGACAGGACCACCTGCAGCCATCTTGCAGCCATTAGAAGTTTTAGCAACAAAGTGAGAATAGCAGATTGGAAAGAAAGAATTGGGTAGGCCTTCTGTGGGCCTAACAACCCTGGAGCCATGTTAGTCTGGAACTTCCTGTTATACAAAGTAACAAGTTATACTTTATTTTTAAAATAAATTTATCTCTTTATTTTGAATTGGGCTTTTTATTGTTCACAATCAAAAGCATCCTGATGTATTATTATTATTATTATTATTGTTGTTGTTGTTGTTGTTGTTGTTGTTGTTGTTGTTACCACCCAAACTCATAGAAGTTTGACATGTAATCCTGAATGTAAATTATTTTTTAAAGATAAACATTGCTAATTCTCATTAGCAAATTAATTAATTTATCCCAAATTCTCTAGCTGACAGTGGGAGGAATACCTTACCATATGTAGCTTAACTATTTTCCCCCTCTATAAGAAATGTTTACCCAAAAGAGCTAAAATGCTTAAGTTCATTGGGAAAGCTCCTTCCCCTTGATCAACATTAGAATCAAAGTGTAAAATTATGCCTGTCAGACACTAAATACCATCCTCTGTCTAGACAACTTAATACCTTCGATCAATTAGCTACAAGTCATGCTAAATTGAAGATTATTTACTTTTTTGAGGGCAATGTGGTGTGTGTGGATATGTATGTTTCTTTTTTAATCTGATCCATCAGATGACTTTATGGTTAAGAAAGCAACTTTATCCTATGTCTATTAGGGCAACTTTAGTTTACACCTTGCCTTAACCATCTTCTATCCTGGCTGCCCTCCCCCTCCCTTGTTTCCAAGAGTCATTACAACATGTGGCTTAGAGTCAGTCCACAGAAGGTGGTTGTGGACTCAAGATAAACCTTTTAGATGCTTCAAAGTTAAACAGTTTCCCAGGCCCTCTTTTGATCTTTATCCAATTGAAAAAGATATTTAGGCCCTAGAGTATTCCATAGTTTATTCTTCGATTAGACCACCAGATGCATTTTGTTGTTTTCTTCAATATGCTATGGAAGATACTAATTTGCTATCTTATTGAGTGTGATTTGTCTGGGGTAAAAGTTAACTGAAATTAGTGGACAATGTATTGATTTGTGAAATGCAAAAACTAGCAAGTTTTTTTTTTTTTTTGACCGGTAAGGGGATCGCAACCCTCGGCTCGGTGTGGTCTGCACCATACTCAGCCAGTGAGAGCACCGGCCATCCCTACATAGGATCCGAACCCACGGCCTCAGCGCTACCAGCACTGCACTCTCCCTAGTGAGCCACGGGGCCGGCCCAACTAGCAAGTTTATTTTATTTGAATTTTACTTTTATTTCCAAGTTAAATAAAAGTATCTAGACACTTTAAGTACATTTCAAAGAAAAATCTGTTTGCCTTTTATTTTTTTAACATACCCTACCTGACCACCTTGATACCTCCAGAGTGTTTTTCCTTATCTGATGTGACAACAGTTTTAGTGAAGCTTGATATCACTTTCTAGATTTAAGTTCTCGGCTTTAGTGTCCAAGGTAGTTGTCTCTTTTACATATCTTTCTTGAATTCAGCAATTGCTGCTACCAATGTCACAGTAAATGTTATTCCAAAATATGAGTGTTTTATCAGAAAATAAAGGACATTTTCTCAATTCTTGGATGTCATCAATTGTAAGGCATTCATCAACTTAACTGCAGCTTTTGAAATATGGGAGTATAAAGGTAACAGTATATCAAGTGCATTTTTTTTTCCTTTTTGTCTTTTTTCGTGACCAGCAACGGGATCGCAACCCTCGGTGTTGCGCCCGCACCTCGCTCAGCCAGTGAGCGGCCGGTCTTTATGTGGGATCCGAACCCTCGGCGGGAGGGCCGCCGCGCTCCCAAGCGGCGCACTGTAGCAGTGCACCACCGGGCCGGCCCTCAAATGCATTTTTAATCAACTAATTATAGTGTAAATTTATCCATAAGATTATATAACTCTTTTCTCAAGTCATAAAGTTATTAGAGACACTTTATAATGAAAGTCTTAAGATTTTTGTGAACCACTTTTGGCCATCATTAGCAGTTAAATATAGCATCAGAGTGATATGCTGCATTTGGTTATTTGGACTGGTGACTCCAACCTTTGAAAATTTATAATTTGAGGTGTGTCAAAGTATACTGGGGTTTTATCTGCCTTTACTATTTGGTCCAACTCATAGATTTTTGGGGGAAGGGTTGTTTTGTATAATTTTTTTCTTCTAGTTGAATTATATAATTCTCAAAAGTTTACAGCTTCTGGGCCGGCCTGTGGCTCACTTGGGAGAGTGTGGTGCTGATAACACCAAGGCCACGGGTTCGGATCCCACATAAGGATGGCCGGTTCGCTCACTGAGTGAGCGTGGTGCTGACAACACCAAGTCAAGGGTTAAGATCTCCTTACTGGTCATCTTTCAAAAAAAAAAAAAAGTTTACAGCTTCTCTTGAAAGTCAGCTGAAAGCTTTGTACACATAGATTCAAATATTCATTTGACAAATGTATAAGTATCTCTACTACTTACTAGTTATGTGACTTTGACTTTGGGCAAGTTGTTTAATATCTCGGTGCTTCAGTTTTCCCGTAAAATGGGGATAATAATAGTACCTATAGCATGATATTGTGAAAATTAAATGAAATAAGACATGTGAAATACTTAATGCCTCTAAGTGATCACCAAAGTCTAGCTACATATTTATACCAGAGATACAACTATAATAATTTAAAATACCAAGAACCAGGTGCTGCTCTAAGCTTTGGGGTTCTTCCTGTCCTGGAACTTTTGTGTTCTAATAGATAACTATTTGACACCTGAGCAATGGTCCTTCATGAAGTTATATAGGGTCACTCCACCATCTCCTAGCTTTGGTGATACCCTTTGCCTTTAACTGCATTTCCTGACATCTTTTGCATATACGATAGCATTTTGTTTCAGTGGTGCTGCTTAGTGTAATCTTTTCGAAGACATTTTAAACAATAATTAGGGGTACAAAATTATGTTCAAATTAGAACATGTGTCTTGGCTGAAACTGTGGCAGGATGAACAGATACTTTCATTACATGAATAAGTATGCACATGTGCTGGCAATGAAACTACATGTAAATCCCAGCTTGCTTCTCTGCTTGTCTACTAATAAGGCTTTTTATTTAATGTTATTTATTTCAAAATTGTTTCAGAACAGTTAAAATATATTTATAAATGTGTGCATCAAAATCTAGGTGATATGATAAAGCTATTATTTATCGGAGTTACTAATTTAAATAGTTGTACATTTGCACATTGCAAATGCAGTATTTGTGTGAGATTTTTGTAAAACAAGACTTCTAAATTAGCTAACATCAGTGTTTAAATGTGTCACTTTTTCATTAGTTTGAATTGTTATTAATCATACACCTTAACCTAGTAGAGTTTTATCCGTATTTTAATTGGAATGCTTTCTTTTTCCAGTTGAGAGACAGGTTAGAGATAGAAGGGGCCTTTCCAAGAAGTTTGCTTCAGCTACCAGCAAATTTCGCAATAATAATAAAACCAATAATAATTACCATAATGATTGTGCATTCATATACTTGTTAATAGTAACTTATCATTTAGGAAGTACCTTCCTCTCTGTCATCTTTTTGATTCATTTCAGTCACAGGTGTGGCTCTTCTGGGGCATGTTAGAACTCACACATGTGGGACCGGCCCCATGGCTCACTTGGGCAAGTGAGGCACTGGTAGCTCAGAGGCCGCAGGTTCGGATCCTACATAGGGATGGCTGGTGCGCTCACTGGCTGAGCGTGGTGCAGACCACAACATGCTGAGGGTTGCAGTCCCCTTACCAGTCAGAAAAAACAAAAAGACAAACAAACAACTCACACATGTGACTCTTCTGTTTGAGGTTATTAGAACTAATTACCAGGGGTTTTTAATTATTTATTTAAGCTCTAGATAATAAGGTTCATGCTATTTTGTCTGATATAATTGCTTTCTCTTTCCTGAAAAATAAACAGAAAGATCTGTCCTATACCTCTTCTCCATACTCCCTGGACTCCATTTTTATTTAGATTTTCTTTTTAACTGCCCCTCCTTTATGTGAAGTTTTCTGTTGACATCTTCTAGCTACAAATAATGTAAGGCTATTTGTTACTGTCCTTAGCAATTCCTCAGTATCTTTCACTTTAATGTACTGAAAAGACCTCCATAAATTGTTCTGGGAAGTTGAAATCTTTGCCAAGCCAAACAAGGTTTATTTATAATTGATTTCATCCCATAACCCATACACAAAATTGAACAATGTGACTCTTCATTATCCTCCAGATAAAATGTGATGTAATGATTCATTTCAGTAACTTTATCGGAGGGAATCGGCTACAGGATATTGATGTTCTTCTCTTCACAACTGTCACTTCTCCCAAATGAGTGTGGACAGTATATGCTCTCTGTTCTTCCTAATGAAGAGAGGAGACTGAAATCTGCAGTTCTGATTTCAGACTGACGTGAAAATTGTCTTTACATTTTTTCTCAATTTTAATTTCCCCCTTGTCTCTTAATTCTGTGTAACACAGAGCCTTTCAGTGAATAGCCTAGTTATGGGTACCTCAGTAAGAGAAAAACATTACTTTTATAAAATAATCTTTATACATAGGGCAACTTAAAAAACTTGAGCATAGTTTTTACTTCAGTCTTTGAATTGTGGACTGAAATCAAGGCTGTTGAGGCAGAAATAATTTTATAAAGGTTTATTGAAGGCCAAGCTTGAGGATTGACCCAGGAAATGCAAGTCAACAATTGGAAAGTGCTCCAGAGTCTACTAAAAGCAAAGGCATTTTATAAGGGAGTTTCAAAAGGAAGGGGGAAAGTTCCAAGTACAGTTGTCCTTTTTTCATGGTACCCAGGAATCACAATCACTGGTTGCTGATTACAGCATGGGAACCAGAAAGATCTACGTGCAATTTGAAGAAGTTTCATGCTCCAGCTGTTCTTAATATCTAAATGGCTTATTCAGAACCAGCAGGTAATACATTAATTAATCAACAGTTCTATCCACATACATTATCTTAAGAACAAGATGTTGACATCAGGTTCATGAAGCTTATCTAAAGGCAGTGAATTTTGAAAACCTTCATTTTGATTATTTCCTTCCTGATTTCCCCCTTTTGATTAAGAACTTTAGATAGAAAGCTTTGAAAATCAATTTTAATTTGAAGTTGTACGCATTTCAGGTCCCACAGACCTGTGAAAGCTCATTTCTGGGAAGTCATGTCCTTGGTTGGGGGGGAAGAGAACAGTGGAATATTATAGGTGGGCCGAATTAAAGAGCAACATGGGGTGAGTTCATGAATTGAGCAACGTGTTATTCATTTACATGATGAATCATTTGTAAATGTTGAACAATCATCCAAGTTTAGTTTGAACAGTAGATTTAAAGCAAGTAGAAATACAAGTCATTAATACTTTTATAAATAAAAATATGATACTAATGCTAACAATAATAATGACCACAGTTAGTAATCCTGAATGGAACAAGGATCCAACCTCAATGGCAACCAGCTAAATTAGTCATTTAAGGGATTAATTTTTTTAATATCTTGAAACCATTTAGTCTGCTGAGTAAATTATTTCTTTTTCAGCCAAGTTTCTAATTTTCCTGATGTATTGATATATAGGCAGCAATTGGTATGGACTACTGTATGTACACCTCTTTGTTTAACCAGCAAGTACTCCAAAGATATTCTATTATCAAGAACTACTTGGGCCAAGGAGTTTAAAGATTTTTGTTAAGCAGCAGTACTCTCAGTGGCTATTTGGCCAATTGTAGTTGATAGATTTCCAATCATATCCCCGTTAACATAGACTCCAGCACTGGGAATTAGAAGTCCCAAAATACTTTGACCAATGTCATCATTGTATCCAGCCAATATAGTCCTTTAGTATTTGGGGTATAGGGAGAAAGGGGGCACCATGGTTGTCTTATGTAGGGTGTAACAAAGTATCTCAACAGGCAGGAACCAGCTATTAAGGTATCTGGGAGCTTGTCTTTCAGTTGGATCATAGCCCATACCACAAACAAAAATATAACCTGAGGGTGCACAGGTTATTCCTTATAATGTGTTTCTGTTAATAAAATAATTTATGGGTAATCAGGATAATACTGAGTCAAACTAGGGTCTCGGTTAGTACAGGCTTTCCAGATTTCATCTATATTATAGCTTGTTGACTCTACTTCTTGACATAATTTAGACTTGCCGTCATTTTCAATATTAAATTTATTTAATCAATAATAAAGGGACAGGGCTTCATAATTAATTGGATTTTCGCATTAAAAGCAGTAAAGTTTTTAACTTCAGAAAAATTAAAACAAGGAGTAGAATTTTTAGGATTTGGAACCAATTTCGTCTGAAAGGTGAGGCCAGTGGTAGGTTGGTTGAGGTATGTAGTGGCCATGGGAACATCTAAAAAATCAGAAAGAGGCATTATTAAGGGCATACATTGATCATGGAGAGATTTCGGGAGCATGTGGCAAATTCAACAATCAGATCACTTTTGCAGTAGTTACACTTTTGACAGTTTAATTAGGATGTTATTATGTCATTTTATCCTTTAAGATAATGGAAAGTAGTAGAGAAAACACGTCAGGATAGTTCAATAAGGAGTCCATATAGTAACAAACCTTGATCAAGACTGGTCTGGAAGTCTTGGGTTCACTGTTGATCTCTGATGCCATCTGCTTCCCATCCTCATGTTGGACGAATTTAAGACGAAGTACTTCCTTAGGGGTTATTGCCCATTTGGGATTTTTAGCCTTTAAAAAAAAAATGAGAAATAAGAATCCATGAATCTATACCCTTTAATTTTGTTATACAGAGATTAGTCAGCAGAACCACAGGGATCTTTGATTAGATGTCTTTTCCAATGAACAGTCACCAGGATGTAAATCATGTAATTTTTTATCTTTTTTTCTTGGGAGTGCCTTGTAGAGAGAATCTCTTATAAGCCTAGTATTATTGTCAAGAAAGTTGACAAGATTTTTACAGTAATGTAAGATGTCATTCTTTAAACCTGTGGGATTGAGTGTGGGGTCTTGTAAGGACATGGGTCTGCCAATAACAATTTTAAATGGAGATAATTTATGTTTTCCAAAAGGTGTAGACCTCAAATTAAGCAAAACCAGTGGAAGAGTCTTAGACCGTTAGAGATTAAAAGCCTCACTCATTTTGCCAATTAAGTTTTATGGTTCCACTGGTGTGTTCCATCAACCCAGAGAATTGTGCGTGGTACGCACAATGGAAATGTTGTATGATAGACCAAATATCACAAATAGATTTTGTAATTTGTCCAGTAGAATGAGTTCCACAGTCACAATGGAGTTTCAAAGGAATTCCCCAACAGGGAATTATTTGTTCTAATAATAATTTTTCTACCTGTAAGGCAGTAGCTCTTCTACATGGAAATGCTTTTACCTAATGGGAGAACATGCAAATCATGACTAGTACAAATTTATAACTTGGGAAGGGGGCAGTTGCCAAACTTTAAAGGGTCCAGGGGAGCTATAGGAAGATTACCCTGGGTTATGTTTGGGGCAGATAGTGTATCTGGAAGCAACCTTTTGGGCTACTATATTTTCAGTAATATTATTTTCCCCATTTAATCATCTCTTCAGTTCACCAATGAATTAACTCATATATATATTTTAGAAATGGAAGTTGTAGACCCATAGGAATTATGGGTTTATATTTAGAACAATATCAGATATCATTTTGAGAGAAATATTTTTGATTCCCGCGTCACCTTTTCTGAGTCTGGGGCTGATTGTTGAGCTTCCTTTAATATGGAAGGACTAAGTTTAAAAACTTATAAAGAGCAAGTTTCAGGAGAACCCCTTCTTTTTTATTTTTAAAGTTGCCTGTTTAGCTGCCTGGTGTTCAAAATGATTAACTCTAGCTTCTGGTTTATTTCCTTTGGATTGTCGCAGGACATTTATTATGACCAATGCCTTGGGTTTCTAAAGAGGTTCTAACAACTCAGAAAAGCCATGCTTCTTCGATAAAATCTGTAAAAGAAACTATGGTATAACCTGCAGAATATTTTCCTTCTTTATCTCTTAAATATGAGCCATGTATAACCCAAATTAAATCAGCATTATCCAAAGGTCTTTTCTGTAACAGAAGTTGGTCAGTTAATGTTAAATAATCTTGAGGAATTTCATCTGTTGGTAAAGGCAACAATAATACTAAGGGAAAACAACAGGAGTATTTCATAAGAAGGTAGTTGATTTCCAAAGGTAATGTTGGGTGTGATGTGAAAGAATATGAAGACTGAACAATTAAAGAGAAATCTGGTGTCCAGTTGTTACAACAGCCTACCAATCTGAGAAATCCCTGGAGTTGTTTCTTAGTTATTGGTTGAAAGTCATTATTCTTTTAAATGATCAGGGTTTATTTTAAAAATAAAAAAAAAAGCTTAGAGATTAGATAACCTAGATATTAATATTCAACTTTTCTGTCTTTTTTTTGGCAGTACTGTAGTTTTTCCTTAGATACCTTATGGTCTATAGTGGCTAATTATTTTAGTAAATGTAGACTATACTGTTGGAAAGCTTTCAAATCAGAAAAGCAGAGGAGAAAATCATCCATATATTGGGTTAGCGTTGATCCATTGGGAAACATAACATCACCCAAGTCTGCTTTAAAAACCAGAAAAATATGTGGGGCTCTCAGTATGCCCTGGGGCTTTACAGTCCAAGTATACCTTTGATCATTCCAAGTGAAAGCAAACAGATATTGGCTATCAGGATCTACAAGTATGTTTAAGAAAGCACTATGAAAATAGAGTTATCCTGTTGTTGTTGTTGTTGTTATTATTATTGTTATTATTATTATTTTCATAGTTATAGTAACTATGAAAATAGAGTTATCCTCAGGAATATTAGTTAACAAAGTATGGGGATTTGTTATTATAGGATGCTAGGAAACTACAGTATTAGTGATAGCTCTAAGGTCTTGTACAGACCATCTTCCCTTACTGTTGGGTTTTTGTATAGGTGAAATAGGGGGATTGTGGGTCTTGTACAAAGAATAATTAATACCTTGTTTTATGTAGTCCTCTATTATGGGTTTAACTCCTTGGAGTGCCTCTGATCCTAGAATGTGTTTTTTAATGTTAGGCAGAGGCTTAGTTGAGTTTATCTCCACCTTAATGGGAATTGCTGATAAAATTTTCACAATATTGGTGGATGATTGAGACCACGAGGATTTTGGTAGGGAGGCAGGTAACGTACTTGCATCTGTGATTTCAGTCCTTACAGATGTAGAGTGTATTTGAACCAAACAATCAAGGCCATCACAAGAAAGATGCCAGGTAAAAAATTTTGATTAGCATGAGATGTTGTTAAACTCAAATATATTTCCTCCTTTGAGGAAAAAGAAATATGACATTATAAGTTTCCAAAAAGTACCAGTCAAAGCATATAGGTGTCGATGGGACAAGTATGAAACAGTGCTGTGCAGTTAATGTTTCCAGTTGAAAAGGTAAGCAAGGACTTTGCATACATTAATAAGTTTATTTGAAATTTTTATCATATTTAAAGATTTTTTTATTCTGAGGAGGGGATTTTTTTAAAGTGGTGTGATTTCAAATAAATAAAGTAGCTCCAGTATCAATCAGGGCTTTATTTTGGTTTTGTTAACAATGAAATCAATTTTTCCCAAAAAGTGAGTTAGGATCAAAGGGGAAAAAAAAAAAAACCCTGCAGTTTTGTTTTGGTTTGTTTAACTCAAATCTTTTAAAGCAAGTAAAGACAGTTTTATTTGGACCCTGATGGCATTGTTAAAATTTATTTAAATTAACTTTTTTTTTTTTTTTTTGGTGGGAAGGTCATAGGGAAAGCATCTAAAAGATGTTTAGCAACAGCTCACATTTCCTCTCAAGCTAACTCATTAGCTTAAGAGGAGGTAGAAGGGGGAATAGTGAGAAGCTGGATAGTGGATACAAAATTACAGCTAGATAGAAAAAAGCAAGTTCTATTGGTGTACAGTCAACCCAGGAATCTATAATTAACAATGATTTACTGCATGTTATCAAATAATTAGAAGAGAGGAGATCAAATGTTCACATCACAAAGAAATGATTAAGTTTTGCAATGATGAATATGCTAATTACCCTGACGGATCATCACACATTATATACATGTATTGAAATAGATCTCTGTACTTATAAATATGTACAATCAATATGTTTAAATGAAAAGTTAATTTTAAAAAAATGTTTGAAAAAGTAGTCTTTTAAAGGATGAGTCCAGTTAGCTTTAGTAATCCATCGAGTAGCTTTCTCTTCTGAAATTATCATATGGACCAATTGATAAAAGTAGGAAAAGCCAGGGTCATAAGTTCAAACAGTATGCTCAGTTTTTTGTTTTTTGGTTTCTTTTTATCAAAATCAATAGGATCGCCTGTGGGATCTGGAAAACCTTTAAATACATTTTTAAGTTTAGTCCTATTCCAGGGGAAATAAAAGCAAGGGCTAGCTCACCTCATTTGTTGGTTGGCTTCATTCTAAATTGACCACCAAAAATAGGTGGGATTTCCATTGGAGTGGCTGTCTTCTCATGTGAATCCATATGAATCTTACGTGAATAAGTCAGAATGAGGTGGAGATAATATAGATGGATCAAGTTGAAGAAGTTCAGAAAGCAAAGGATATAAAGAAGCTGAAAGCGAAAGAGGGCAAAAAGAGCAAGGAGGTGAGGCTAAAGAAGCCTCAGCTTAAGTTTTTCATTTTCTTGTTTCCTACACCTGCAAGGGAAAAAGTTTATCATTATTTTGTTGAGTTTCCTCCAGGTACCATTGAAAAGTTGTTGGATCTGGAAACCTGTTTTTTCCAGTTATGCATGCAAATAAGTTAATTTAGTTAAAACAAAAGACCCAATTTAATTTTCTATCATCTCTGGTGAAAAGGATCCATTTTCCTCAATATTTGTAAGTACAGTACCCATAAGTACTGTATATGAAACAAGCTGGTGTGGACAAAGGATGTACACCTTCAAATTTAGAAGCTTTATTTTCCATGTTGGTGGTTTGGAGCAAGACAAGCTGTGTGGTAGTAGCCCTCCCCACCACTCCCCCACCAACCCCCTCCCCCTTTTTTTAAGTTTAAAGCCATTTTGCCAGAGGGAACAAGTGTAAGCTAAGGAAGGTTGTCTTACTTCAAACCCCAAGGGAAACAATTTTAAAGCCTCCTTTTTAACACTGCCCTAGAATTCTTTATGTTGAATGCGTAACAGCAACTCTCATTCTGATTCAAGCCCACCTCTCATCTTGGGAGGAAAACAGAACCATGTCCTAGAATTCAAACTTTACCATGCATTCATAAACAGTAACTCTCGTTCTGAGAGAGTAGTAGAACGCCTCCAACAAAGGAGGTAATCAGGTTTCAATAAACCAGGACCTCAAACCAAGGTGGGAGGTTTGGTGATCTTGGGAGGAGGCCACATATTGCACCCGGGGTGGGGGTGAGGGGACGTTCAAGTTCGTGAATTCAAGGGATTCGGTAGCTGATACCTGCTTGAAGGTTGAAAACCATGTTGGGTAGTCAGGGTGGGGGTGGGGTGTTCACTTCAGGATCCTGAGACTGTGCCATTTTGTGAACCAAAATTAAGGCTGTTGAGGCAGAAATAATTTTTATAAAGGTTTATTGAAAGCCAAGCTTGAGGACCTACCCATGAAACACAAGTCAACAGTTGGAAAGTGCTCCAAAATCTACTACAAGCAAAGGCATTTTATAAGGGAGTTTCAGAAGGAGGTTTCAAAAGGAAGGGGGAAAGTTCCAACTATAGTTGTCCTTTTCTCAGAGAATACAAAAATCACAATCACTGGTTACTGATTACAACATGGGAACCAAAAACGTCTACATGCAACCCTAAAGCAGAAGCTTCATGCTTCAGCTGTTCTTCATAATATCTAAATGGCTTATTCAGATCTAGTAGGTAATATATTAATTAATAAATCAGTTCTAACCACATACATTGTTTATCTTAAGAAAAAGATTTCGAAATCAAGTTCGTGAAGCTGGTGGTGAGTTTTGGAAAATCTGCTTCATTTTGATTATTTCCTTCATCAGACTCTAGTGACTAGATTAGGAATAACAATTATAAAAGCAGTGTATGATATTTCTGAAGTGTGCTTGAAGGTCAGCACTAAACATAGGAAACGGGCATAGAAAGTTACAAAAGAGAAAAAACTTTGGCAAACTTACTGGGTAGAATGAAATGAAATGACAGGATAAGAACATAGATACTTAGTCTTAAACTTGCTCATTAAGAAGTCTGCACTTATTTTACTGCAGTTAAAAAGCAACGTGTTGGATTTGGGGCGTGGGGGTCTTTGTTTTTGCAAAATAAATATCCCCAGATAAATTATTCTCAACTATTCAAGTTCTGTGGGCTTTTTTCCCCTCGAACTATACAGTACATATTCTCGATTAGAGAGAGTGAGAACTGCTGGACTGAACAAAATTAATTGATTTTACATTTACCTTAGCAATTCTGAGAGCACTGTAGAAAAGAAGAAATAGTATCAGAGCAGTCCGCTTAATCATTGCTGCTGCTATTTCAAAAAAGACAATAGGAATACTCCCATTTGACCTGCAGAGCAGCCTTCAACATGCTAATTATTTTTTACTATTCTGAAAGTATTCAAAACATATATTGTATCTCTTATTTTTAATGTGAAAATGTTACATTTGAATTTAAATTTTACTTGTTCATTTCACTGTGGTTAAAATGTGAACTTGAAAATCAATATATCAGTTATACTGAAAGTTAGAAATCTAGGTTGAACTATTTTGTTTCATAAATATTGTTAAAATTTAAGGATTATTTTTTAAAGTCTTCAGAATGTCCTTTTAAAAAGAAAAACACAGTTTACAGTTTTCTTCCTATTATAGTATGCTCTAAGAACAGGTTTATAACTTGTAATAGCCGTGGTACTGGATTTTGCATTGTATACAAATTTGAAAAAATTTGCTAAATCAAAATTTTTTCTAAATTTCTTTACTAAGTTATTCTTTAGGAAAACAAATTAAGGCTACTCCCTAGTGTGTGATAGTTTTGTTTTATTAGTGATTTTTATTTTTATTGATACCAGTTGTTGCACAATGTTTCTGTCAGGTATCTGTGCCAATAGCACTCTCATTACCTGTAGTCAGTACTTTTTTGTTTGGCTTTGCATGCCTAGATTTCTAGAATTCACTCTCTTCCCAAATATATATTTACTGGTTCTGAACATATATATGGTAGATTTTGCTTAGTTATTAACCTTAGCATGAGATGGGATGAATTCACATTTACTTCACCTGGATTCTCATTGCTGCTTGGCATTCCTTTAGTTTATTCCTAGTGGGTTCCCAATTATTACCCCATGCCATTGTTGATAGAAATCTTCCCCACTTTACTGAAGGATCCAAATCAGCCCTCTCTTTTCTAACTCTTCCCAGATGGTTTCTCCTCTCTAAGAAAGAAACCAACATGCACTCTGTTTTCTGCTTTTTACTTTTCTGATATACCTGTCTCTGAACCACTACTACTATTCTGTTTTCCTGACTTAGAAAGCATTATAAACTTCAACTGTATTTTTAGTCCTGCTCCCTGCTCCTTTTTCATCTGCTTTGCTACTCCTGCAGCAAAATCTTTCTCCTGCACATCATTTCATTTTTACTGTCCGTTGACTGTCTTTCTTTTGTCTTCTGACATGCAAAGGTCAAAAATATCTTGGAAAAAAAATCATTTTCTCGTTTCATCCTTTAATTTTACCCTTTATATTTTCCTACTTTGTACCAACAGATTTTTCAAGTAAGTGGGCTGTACTCAATTTCCCTACCTTGAACTCATTCCTTAGCTTTTTACTTGGACTTGAGCCTCCACTACTCTGTGGAAAGAGACCTCTTGAAGGTTACTACTTTCTTTTCTTCCAGTCATCAAATCCATTGCCCTCTTTTCCTGTTTTAGTCTTTTTGAGCCATCTGAGAGAAAAAGGAAACTAGCCTTGTTCCTTTTGCTAGGCACTTTAATGTCTTCACAGCAGCCATCTAAGATTTTTACTGATTAGAAAACTGAGGCTCAGAAAAGTTGAGTAAATTGTTTTTGTTCACATCATCATTAAGTGGCAGAGACATGGTTTGATCCCCTTCTGAAAATTAAGCTTTCAGCTATACTATGTAATTGCGTTTTACACCCTTTTCTTCATTAAACCTCAAAGGCTCTTGGTCTCTGAGACCGTGAGTGTGTGTGTGTGTGTGTGTGTGTGTGTGTGTGTGTGTGTGTGTGTGTGTGTGTGGTGTTAGTGCGCATGTGCACCAATGTGTCTTTTTAGTTTTGTTGCTGTTTGTGTGTTCTTTAGAGAGAGAGAGAGAGAAAAGCAGAGTAGAGAGAGGGAGAGAAATAGAGGAGGGACATAGAGAGAGAGAGAGACAGTTTTAGTGAAACAGGCAGGCGGACGTCGGCCTCTGGAGTCCACCCAGCGTGGCCATGCTTTTCCAACCTATGGCTCCAAGGACCTTTTGGCCGGTTACCTAGCTCATAGACCTGCATGAAGGGGTCTGGTGACCCAGCCTGCCGTGTGAGAGGTCTGGGGACCCAGCCTGGCATGTGAAGGGTTTGTGACCCAGTCTGTGAACTGGCTTGAGGGGTTTGTGGGCTCCAGACCCAGCCTTAGCTTGACAATCGGCACAGTCGGTGCAGGATTACCAGCAGGTAAAAGAGCACCACAACGGGTGTGGTTGAGTAGCTTTACAATTGGTGTCACAAACAGGATTAAGAGCTAGACAATTGGCGCTGTGAGCAGGATTCCAGACATTAGCCCTAGCCAGACACTACTCCATTACTGATCCTTCTTATTCAAGATCCTTAATCTATATCTTCAATCCTCACTTTTTTCTTTATATCCTGTTACAGTAACAATTGCCTAATATGCCTTTCTAGTTATTTCTTTCATCACCTAAAATAAAACATTTCTAAGACCAAACTCATTACTATTTTCTACAAATCAATACCCTGTATAATTTGTTTTTCCCTGTCATTATTAGTGAGTTGTTTTTCTCTTCATCTAAGCCAGAAACATCAATTATCTTTCACTTTTCATTGTCCCTTGACTTGATAGCATATTTATCAAGTGTGCTCACTTCCTATTTTCATATATATAGCATACGGAGTTTTTAAAATATGTTTATAGAATGTATTATTTCCTTTTCATTTCTAGTGCTTTACCATGTGTTGAAACCTAGACAGTTGTAGTAGCCCACTAGGTAATATATTTTATGTTGTTTTTTTTATATTACTGTCAAATTCATATTGCAGGCCATTTCTTCACCATGTTAAAAAGACTTCAGAAGGTTCCAGTTGCGTAGAGAATAGAAAATAAACATCTTACCCTAAAATTCACCACTGCTTCTACTACAGTTTGGTTTCAGACTTACTCTCAAAGCCCAAATGGTTTCCCTTCTTTCCTGAAAATAGCCTGAGTTTTTACCATATATTGCTTTTGCTCATATAATATTAACTGAAACATTATTCTCCAGTGTTTCCCTTATTCAGTGCTATTTAAAGCCCTTCCAATCCTTTGAAGCCTAATTTCTTCCAGGAAATCTTATCCAAATATCCTGTCCCATAGTGATTTTTCCTTTCATTGAACTACTGAAGCACTTTTCATACCCATTCATTTAGGCCATATTCAACCATTTTGTATCATTGATTTGTCACATGTGTTTATTCTAGTTATTTATGTATCTGTCTCATCACCACAGGTAAACTTTAAATTATCTTAGGGCAAACTTCTATCTTATACTACTCAGTGTCTATCAGTGAATACTTTACATATGGCACTTTGTGTTTAATATATTTTTAAACAAAGTGTAGACAATTTTAAGGTATTTGTTTTTGTTTTCTTATTTTTGACGGCTGGCCAGTAAGGGGATCTGAACCCTTGACCTTGGTGTTACAACAGTGTGCTCTAACCAACTGACCTAACCGGCTAGCCATTTGTTTTTATTTAATGTTTTAAAAAATCTTTTACAGCAGGTACATATATGTGGATAAATGTGCACAGATATACATATATCTATTTTACAAACTGGTCTTTGAGTATTCGTCTTTGTATCTAAACATAAATGGATGCTTTTTTAAAAAATCAAATTACTAAGAAATTTTAAATTTGTAATATAAACATTATTTACAAGTTTGTCATTTTCCAAAGAAATATGAGGCCTAATGTCTATTTTCATAAAAGGAATTTTATTTACTCCACGTGTAATTTTCCTGTAAAACTATTTTTTAAATAAAATCTTTTTTGGCCAATAGTTTTCTTTTAGCTGACAAGAGCTTATCTTTTTACTATGGAGCCAGCCCATTATTAGGACTGACACCATCATGATTTATCTCAAAGTTACCTGACAAAAATGTCTTAGAATTTTCCTCACATGAATAAAAGGGGAGAGAGAGTTGACTTTGCATAAGGGATTTTAACTCAAAATTTATATAGATTAAACAATCAAATTAAAGTAAGTAATAAGAAGTTTGAAACAAGCTTATTTTAGAAATGTAAAAAAAAAAAAATTGAATCAAGTAAATGACAAGCTATTGGCCTTTGAACAACTCAACTGTATTTACAAATATGCCCTTCCTTATGTGGTGCTAACATTCCTGCCTATAACTTACACTCACTGACTATACTCCTACACTCATCTAGAATAGGGATTCCTAACCTGCAGTCCTTAGATGGGCTTCAGGCATTTAATTTCTGTTTTTAATGTGTGTGTGTGCATTATTCTTCAAAGAACTTCTATAGCTTTCATTATACTCGAAGGGGTCCAAGACTCAAAAATGAGCTTAAGATTGTCACTAGAATTATACACAGTATCTATTCCTTTTTCCTTGCAGCACAGCTTTTCAGATGTCTTAAAGTCTTCATCTTTTCTTCATTCGTAAATATTTCTGTCTTTGGCCTAATACCCCTACATCCCTTAACTCTTCCTTATATAACATGGATTCTACACTCTTCGACTATCTCACCAGGTCCTGATTTCCTTTATTCAAATAAGTTCTTGTTTGTCAATATGCCTCATAAAATGTAATATCCAAAATTGGACACTTTCATAGTGAATCATGTTGACTATACTAAGCTACAACCTTCCTTTTTCTGGAAACCATGTTTATATTAATATAGACTAATATTAATGCTCATGATTTCCTTTGCTTGTGAGACACCACACAGACTGTGTATGTCTATGTGCACGGGCTCACACACACACATATACATACACTGCTGAGAGTTTTAGTCCCAATCAGTCACTAATATGTGGTCTAGGGATATCTGTACCATTCTTCCAAAACTTTATTAAAAAACAGAAGTGGTTATACTACTTATTAAGCAAACGTACAGTCATTCAGCAGATCTCATGCTTTTTTTTTTTTTTTTTGTATTTCATTGGTACATAAAAAGATAAGAATTCAGATGATTGCCGGTTGTTTATTAAAGACCATTTAATCTGGTCTCATGCGTTTTTCTATTTGTCGTTCCTTTACCGTTCATTTTGATAACCCTTCTGAAGTAATCTTCCTCTCTCAAGAAATCCCAGGCTTGAAACCGATGCCTCCTTTCTTAATAAAACCAACAGAGTTTATTTATTTCAAGCTGTGTTCCCAGTTTTCAGGATTGGGTTTAAAACTCTTTGACTATGTACTTTCTTACTCATGTGTATTTGATTGATTTTGGAGAATTCATTTTAGATTAGATACTAAATTCTCAAAATGTGTGTTTTATAAAAAAGGAAATGACTAGCAATGTACTTTTATGATGCTTAGATGGTAAATGTGAATGTTAATTTATAACTAAGAGCATCAAATGATATTAAAATGTTATTATCATATGAGTATAATTAGAGAATTATATCCCATTTAATGAATCATATTAGTGAGATTATTTATTTTGCATAATTTTTAAAAAGATTAGAATTAGTTTTATATCTCTTAAATATTGATTTAGTGTGAATAAAGAATCTTAACTAATACTTAATTTACATCCCTTTGTCTTTTAAATCACACATTAGAATTAAACACTGGAAATAATTCTGAAACATTGTTATTCTTTTAAACTGAGGAATTTTGGAAACAAATATGACTTTTACTAAGCAGATCAATTAAATATACAGTCAACTCTCAATTATTCAAACTAATAAAGGAAAGGATGGAACAAGCATTACTATTTCTCTAGTTCCTAACCCCTCAGACAACTGCTGAAAGCCTAATTCCAAACAAATTTTTTGGCTTTCTGTTGTCTTGATCGTATTACATTTTCTAGCCCTTGTATCCAGGATTCAGTATGAAATATGGCTTTCAATTGAGTTGACAAGAAAGTTTTATTTTGTCACATTCTGCTCTTTATGTACATTTTTTAAATTACTGCCCTAACATTGCTTTTATATTATTAAAATTCCATAAAAATTTGCTACTGTTGCTATTAGGATATTATCCTGATGATTTATAAAATTAGTTTTTTATAAAAAATCTTACCTTTGAATTAAAATTTGTAGATTATAACCTTTCAAAATCGTTACCTCATAGTAACAAATTGCTTTAAAAAATTTTTAATATAAAAATTTCATGAGAAAGTTTTTATCTTGAAGAGTTTTTTATAGAAATTCTTCCAACTTTTTGAATTCTTAATGTGTGCAATATTTCTGAGTACTATGTAAGTGTTTGTAAAGTGAAGAAATGCTGAAGGAATTTATGTGTGAAAACAGTATGTTGCATGTGTATAATACGTCATTTTCTCTACCAATTAACTGCATACAATGTGGTAGTATCCAGACATAAGCATTCGTGGGAATGCATGTATCTGGATAACTGCAAGTTGAAATAAACACACCTGCCTTTTATTTCAATAACTGCACATTCAAATCCATCTAAGACATATATTTGAATGTTACCTCCATCAACATGAGAGAACACTGGTTTCAGCATTTGATTTTTTTGTTGACGTTTCATTGTTGTTGATTTAAATCTAAAGCAGGTAAAAACTTATGGGTAATGCGTCTCTGAAAAACTTTGCATGCAGAGAAAAGGAAATTCAAAGATAAATTCTATGAAAAACATTGAATTATCTTCTGTTTTGCCTCAGTGTGTATTGTAGCTAGATTCTTGTAGAATGTAGCAATGTTTAAAACAAAAGTAGTAGGCCTGGAGCTGGGCCTACTTTAAGTTAAATAATTTAATTTTTCTTTTCAGAATAAAATTGTTAGTCTTTCATTTGGAGAATTTTTTTTTCTCAAGAAGCTATTTCCTTGAAAAGTGTACTATAACATATATCTGAGCTTTAAGAAATCATGTTTTCAGTTAGACAAGGGAAGTGTTTGCTACGAGGCTTATTTTAAAATCGGTATTGTGGTTTCTTCTGCAGCTCCCCACCTCCGAAATTAGGCCATATTTCTGTATAGTTAGTTTTACCTGATGTGAGCCAGAAAATTAAATTAAGATTTCTTTAAGAGTCTTAGCTTTGAATTTCCTACTTTACATTGCCTGTAAACTATCAACCACAAATAATAGTTTCAGTTCAAGTTCTAGCTTGTATTTTGCATGATAAAGCTATCAAAAGTGTATTTAATGCTGGGAAGAATTTATAGCTATTGTTCTGCTATTGCCTAATTGTTAAAATTTATAAATAAAAACTGATTTTATTTATGTAGACTTATCTTTCTGCCTTAGGGAGTAAATTACTTTATGTCCAAGGGTATTCTAGATGATTCACCAAAGGAAATAGCAAAGTTTATCTTCTGTACAAGAACACTAAATTGGAAAAAACTGAGAATCTATCTTGATGAAAGGTAAAAAAATTTTGTTTATATCAGAAATGAGTTATGAAATGCTTTTGATGCGTTCTTTCACTTTAAAAATTATACTGAATGGTAATCATGTAGTTGCAAAATTGAGTATTATTTCTTTTGCGAGCTTTAACTTGCGGATGAAAAAGTTGTCATTGTAAAAGTAAAAAAATCCCACATACACACACAAAACGGAAGCCCAGTACCTTTGTCATAGTAAACCAAAATGAAATATTTTTGAGAAACCGACAGCCCTTTTTCTTAATAACTAGCCATAATCTAAGTGTTTAGATAACGAAAAGTTCTGAATTCTGAAATTATTTATATAAAAATCTAATACAAAGATAAATTGTAGCATAAACCCACAAATCCTAGAGATCTGAATATATTTGCATGTAGATACTACACGGAAGTGTCATTTGCAAGTTTGGAAATTCTCAAAATGTGACATTTTTTTTTTTTTTTTTTTTTTTTTTTTCCTTTTTGTCTTTTTTTTTCGTGACCGGCAACGGGATCGCAATCCTCGGTGTCGCGCCCGCACCTCGCTCAGCCAGTGAGCGGCCGGTCTGTATGTGGGATCCAAACCCTCGGCGGGAGCGCCACCGCATTCCCAAGAGGCGCACTGTAGCAGTGAGCCACCGGGCCAGCCCCTCAAAATGTGACATGTTTTACACAAAGATTATGTTGGCTAGTATGCTGTTCTCTTTTGATAGTTGTTCACTTGTACTTTTTAATTCTGGTTATTAATGGACATAAAAATATTCAGACAGTATTTTAATATGACCTCACTGGACTACCATTTTTTAAACTACAGATCTCATACTAATCTAATATATGGCGTAAAAATACATTTGCCATTGTAATTCTCAATCTTTTTTAACTCGAGATTTTTTAACAATAATTCACAAACATTTATTATATTCCAGAAGTTTTGCAGGAGTGTAGGAGTGCACAGATGATTAGGATGTAATTCCTGTTTTTGCGTTTACATCCAGCATACTGTTCATTGAAAGAAATCTCTCACGTAAAGATGGTGTCATTAGCTCTTTTTGCTTTTAAATGGTAGGTACCCAGGGATCAGTTGTTTTTCTGTAAAGAACCAGCTCTTTCTGTAAATATTTTAGGCTTTGCAGGTCATGTAAGCTCTGTCACAGCTACTTAATAACTCTGCCATTGTGTCATGAAAGCAGATATAGACGTTACATAAACAAATTAATGTGGCTCTGTTCAAATAAAACTTTATTTGTAAAAACAGGCAGCAGGCCATATTTCGCCCACTAGCTGTAGTTTGCCTATCCCTGCCATAAGCAATTGGTAAAAATGGAAGATTGTTATTATATAATCATGGTTAAGTTCAATAAGAATTGAAGGATATTGTAACAAAGTGTGACTGTATATTGGAATGCTATTGATTAAAAAATTATATACAAGTGGTCTTCAAAAACTTCATAGAAGGATTCATATTATATTTCAATTCAACTTTTCCATGAACTTCCTGAAGTACCCTTGTATATACAAATATGAATACACAAATATTTATATAGTTGTAAGGAACCTAAATGTATATCAATAGGATTATCACATTTATGAGGTGGGATACTTTGGAGCCATTAAAAAGAATGATGTGGATCTGTGTGTACAGATATAGAAAGATGTTCACAATATATTATATGAAAAAAGCAAAAGCAAATTCTAAAACAATATATAGTATATGTAGGCATTTTTAGAAACCTACATAAATAGTTATTACCTCTGGAGATGTGGATTGGTGTGGTAGGTAAGAGACTTTCATTACTTGCATAATTTAAAAAATAAAGAATTCTACTGCCATTTGGATTTAGCTAAGATGAAAAGAAGCTGCCCTTTTTAATACCACAAAATTTATTTTTTTTTTAATTTTGTAAGTGGAATTGCTGGTTTTGCCTTATTTTGTTTTGTTGTAACCTATTCATGAAAGATTTCAAAATTATTTAACTTCTTAAATAACCATATTTAGATTTTTAAAAATTTTAATAATTATATATACTTTTATAGGATTAGATGATTTGTTAATCAATAATAAAGTATTTTTATCAAAAAATGACAGTTTGATTTTTCTTTTCATTTTTTTAAAAATAAAGAACAGTTAACTAAAGCTGTACCTTTTTCTCTTTCTATAGGAGAGATGTCTTGGATGACCTTGTAACATTGCATAATTTTAGAAATCAATTCTTGCCAAATGCACTGAGAGAATTTTTTCGTCATATCCATGCCCCCGAAGAGCGTGGGGAGTATCTTGAAACTCTTATAACAAAGTTCTCACATAGGTTCTGTGCTTGTAACCCTGATTTAATGCGAGAACTTGGCCTTAGTCCTGGTAAGAATATATAGTATGTAGTATACTTTGCCCCCTCTTCATCTCCAGGGAGAAACAGTAGTATATGAGACATTTTTCTCACTGTGGGGAAAAATACTAACAGTAATTACAAATACTTCTTTTACTGTTTGTAGCAGTGACTGCTTCTAGGGAATACATCATCTGTGTGAGCTTAGAGGGAATACGTTAGCTTGCCATAGCTATTTTTTATATGTATAGTAAATATACTGTTTTAGGAAGAAAGTTAAATTTGACTACATAAACTCTTTAAAATTATACTTGTTTGAGCATTGGATATTTTTACTAATCTAACTGAAAACTTGAGGAATTATTTGAAAAGCTTTTAATGATCCACGTTACATAAATAACACATTTTTACTAAAATTTTTTAATATAACTAGTTTTTACTGTTTGTGTGTGTATAAATGTTTATGTGTGTTTGTATGTGTATGAGATAGCCAGTCTTCTACATATTTTTTCATTTGCTATAGCTTTACTTATCTCTTCATGTAAAAATTTTATTGTGCTTATTTTATTAAGCATGAATTATAAAACATTTACATATCATATGAAATTTGTTGAACATGCTTTACAAGACACGTTTAACTTAGCTTTCTTAAGACTGCAGGATTCCAAAATATCAACACCATTGTAGTAGCAAGTATCATGACATCTGTTACTATTTTAATATTAAACATCAAATATTGACTTCAGCATATATAAAGAAAATTACTTTGCTGCATGGTGCTCAGGTATAGCAATCTTTTCTCTAAAGAATTACTTTTGAAATCAATATGTAAATTCCATTAGGCTTTAGAATACATATCTCAAATGCAAATATTAATTTAATAATCTTACGAGTTGTTTGCATTTTATTTTTTAGTACCAAGTTAATGTGTTTTCTTGCTTTCAAATTAATTTAGGTTTTTGTGAAAGCATTCTATGTAAACATGTTGCTTTTTAAAATTTTTTTGAATGGGGAAATAAATATGCTTACAGCACAGTCTACTTTATGGATAGTTGAATGGAAGTATAACATTTGAAAGCAAATATGAAAATAAAGCCAATTCTGAAATTTTAAATCTAGAATGAGTTTTCACTATAAACTCTTAAGCTATTCTAAAGTTCTTTCAAACTGATGAAAATACTCACTGAATAATTCAGTTAGGATAATAACCATCCCAGTTTGCCCAGGACTGAGGTCTTTCCCAATATGCAGGACTTTCCCAGTACGCAGGACTTTCAATGCTAAACTTGGGAAAGGACCAGGCAAACTAGGCTGGGTTGGTCACCCTGTGTTCAGTTATGAGGTAATCTTGATCTCTTGAAATTATAAACACTTTTGCCTTATCTAATGCCATTGGGATTATATTTTTTAAACCAACTAATAACTTGAAGTGTTTTCATTTTCCTTCCAGATGCTGTCTATGTACTGTGCTACTCTTTGATTCTACTTTCCATTGACCTCAGTAGCCCTCATGTGAAGAATAAAATGTCAAAGAGAGAATTTATTCGAAATACTCGTCGTGCTGCTCAAAACATTAGTGAAGATTTTGTAGGGCACCTTTATGACAACATCTACCTTATTGGCCATGTGGCTGCATAAAAGCACAAGTGCTAGGACTTCAACTTTTTACTTCACACTAAAGCTGCCCAAGGACGACTTTAGCAGATATGCAAGTTACATCAGTGCTGGTCATGCTAGCCTCTGTATACAATTAAGCTTGAGTGTACAACCTTTTTTCTTTTGCTACTTTCTTTTGTAGTAATTTCCTTGGGGAACTAAATAATTTTGCAGAACTTTTTAAAATTTTGCTCATCATATTTTGCACAAAGCAGAGCCACTATCTGACACAGCTGTTAAAGGATGTTAAACTGACATTATACTCTAAAAGTTGTATTGTGCATTAGATCTGCCTGTAAAACTCTATCCATTTCCATTCTTTTTAAAAATATATATGTACATATTTAACTAAAGAGATTTATAATCATAATTATTTTATTGTAAAGACTTTAAAGTTTTTCCTTTTCTTTCAAACTGAGTTCTAAAATTTATTTGATTCTGATCTGAGATTATTGTTGTCTTTTCAAAAGTTGGATTTGACTTCAGATAAAAACCAATAACATCTTCACTTTCTTTTGAACTTTGAAAAGAGTGTTGATTTGTTACTATACTACTATGCAAAACTGGCACTTATTTTTATAATATAAATTTATCATTTGATTTTTCATTTTTAAAATTTCTGGGTTAGTCAAGTCTCAATAAATCCTTTAAATCATTTAGGATAAAAAAAGTCAAAATTTAAAGTTTACCCTCATAAAAATAAAATGTTATTAGAACTCTGGTAAATCTTTGCTTGTCTATATCCGACATAATTAGTCAAATTTTACTGTTTTCCTAATCTTGATGGTCTGTGTTCAGAATCCATTAAGGAAGGGATATTGTGAGTGATCATAAACACTCTTATTCATTTATTCAGTTAAATATTTACGAAAGGACTTCCATGTGCTAAGCACTGTGCTAGGTACTAGTGATACTTAGACATGGGCTCTACCTTCACAGATGTTACATGACTGGGTAATGAGAAGAAAAATACTGCCTAATGGAGAATAAATTTAAGGAGTATATCTTAATTAAATTATTTAATAATTAAAATACACAATATTTTGGAATGATAGAGAACAATGTATTTATACGTTGAGTTAAAAGTTACCTCTAAGTGAAAAGCATAAGTTTTGGAATGATATAGTATTTGACGAATAGAGCTGCTAGTTTAGGGGGGAGTGGGGGGGATGAAAACTCCTTCCATACTAGAGGTATGGAATGCTGGTTTCCTTCCAGATCTGACCCTAAGTCAATAGTGGTTGTTAATATTACAACTGGAATGATGTACTACAGATTTTTCAAGGATAAAACATAAGGTAATCAATTTTTGAATGTCAAAGGGACTTTTAGACTGGTAGTAAATAATTTCTAAGATTCTGAAGCAAATACCTAAATTTTTATATGTACGTAATTTTGAATTTCATGACAAAATAATTCTCTCTAATTGAGTATCTTTTTTTTTTTTTGTATCCTTTGTTTTGCTATTTCTTTTCCTTTTTCCTGTTTTATTTTTCCACCCTGACCTGTGGGTTGGCAGTATTCTTTTTTCCAACATTTTCTTATGGAAACTTTCAAACATACAGAAAAGTTGAAGTATTTTACAGAAAATGCCTGTATACTCACTACTTAATTCTACAATTAAAGTTTGACTATATTCTCTTTACCACGTATTTACCTGTCTGACTCCTCATCAGTCAACCCATCTTATTCCTTTGATACAGATCAAAATAAGTTTCAGATGTGACTGCACTTTCTTCCTAATGACTTAACTTGCATATCATTAACTAAAGATCAATTTTTGTTAGCTTTTCCTTTGAGGTAAAATTTACATATAATAAAATGCATAAATCTATGGTACCAATCAGTGAGTCTTCACAAATGTAAACACCTGTGCAAATTAAACCCATTTCAAGATATACAACTCTGCACAGCCTGTTTACAGTTAATGTTGTACCATAAACATTACATAAAATACAAAAACCCTGTAACCATATAAGCCTATTTACCCCACCCCCCATTCATTATCTTATAGTTGTCATATGTATTACATATAGCATATGTTATAAACTCCACAATATAATTTTATTTACTTTGAACAGGCACATACATTTAAAATAGGAAAAAAATACTCTTTTATATTTACTCAGTTATTTCTGATACTCTTATTCTTTCCTGAAGATCCAAGTTTCCTTGTAGCATCATTCCTTTCAAACTGAAAAAATTTCTTTAACATCTTTTATAGTTTGGGTCTGCTGGAAATTAATTATCATAGTTTTCTTTTCTCCATAAATGTCTTTATTTTGTTTTCCTTTCTGAGTAACATTTTTGCTAAACATATAATCCTGGATTGATGGTTTTTTTCCCCATTGAGCACTTTAAAGATATCATTCCACTGTCTCCTGACCTTCATTGTTTTTTATGAGAATCAGTAGTGTTTATATTGTTTTTCCCCTATGTATAATGTCATTTTTCTCTTAGTGCTTTATTTCATCAAATATTTTTTCTACTTCATTTTCTCTTTCCTCTCTTTCTGGAACTCCATTTGCACGTATGCTAGACCTTTTGATACTGTCTCACAGGTTTTTGAGGCTCTGTTGGTTTTTTCAACCTTTTCACTCTTTTTTTTTTTTTT
>NW_007726346.1:33154-49052 GCF_000696425.1 Galeopterus variegatus | reverse complement strand
GTCAGCACCACGCTCAGCCAGTGAGCAAACCGGCCATCCCTATATGGGATCCGAACCCGGGGCCTTGGTGTTATCAGCACCGCACTCTCCCGAGTGAGCCATGGGCAGGCCCATTCACTTCTTTTTTCTTTAATTGGAGTTTTTCTTTTGATCTGTTCTCCACATCACTAACTCTTCTGTAATCATTGTTCTTTTAAGCCCATCCAATGAAATTTTTTCTTTCAATTACTTTATTTTTTAGTTCTAGAAATTCCATCTAGTTTTTATATTCATGTGCTGAGATTTCCTATCTTTTTATTTATTACAAGTACATTTTTCCTTGAGCAACCTATAAAAACTGCTTTAAATGCTTCTCTGCTCATTCCAATATTCAGGATCATCTCATTGTCAGTCTTCTTTGATTTTCTTTTCTTTTGAGAATGCTTTACATTTTTCTGTTTCTTCATATGTTGAGTAATTTAGATTTGTGTCTTGGACATGATAAATAAAATGCTGTAAAAATCCTAGATTCTGATATGTTTCTCCAAAAACTTTTTTCTTTTTTTTTTTTTTAAGCAAGAAGTTAACTTGGCTGAACTCCCAACTGCAAGCTCTGGCTCTCCTGCAGTTGGTGACAGCTCAAGTTTCAGTTCATTCTTTAACCTGGCTACTGTACTTGGAATTTGTTCTGTGCATTCATGCTTCAGAGACCAGCCAGAATTTTGGACAAGAGTTCATACACAGAATTTATGGATCTTCTTTCAAGGTTCTTTCCTTGCCAGGATTTTCCTCTTCATTTTCCAGCAGCTGACATTGTCCCAAACTGTGTCCTGTGGTTTTTTAAACCAATAAAACTATAGGCTCCACATGATGGAGAGTGGGGACTGCCCTTGGACTAAGAGCTATAAAAATGAGAAACACTAAATGCTATTCTCTTCTCCCAAGTTTTCTCTTCTCTGTAGGATCAGCTTGCTTTTGGTTGCTTTCCATTGTTTTCAGGTAGTTGATTCCAGAGTTTGTAGTTTTATGTGTTGGAGGGTTGGTCTGGAAGAACTACTCAGCCATCACTTGAAGTGGAACCTTCTCCAATTGGGTAGTATTCTTTTTACTACTTTCTGTGATTACTGAATAGGGATTTATTTCTGGTTATTTTTTAAACTAGGTGAGTAGAAATTTTTAATGTGTTCTGTCTGTGAAAAACCTTAATAAACATTTGGTAAACATTTACAAAATTAAGCAATTCAGTTTTTCCCAGTGAGGGCTCTACTGGCTTTGGGAAAGGATATTCTTCATTATGGGAGACAGTCTTATGCAGTATAGGACATAGCATGCCTGGATTTTGCTTACTAGATGCCAGTAGCATTCTCTAGTCACTATGACATAAAAATAATTTCCCCACATATTTCCACATGCCTACTGGGGAGACCAATCACCTGAAATTGAGAACCATTGCATCTTTTTTCAGATTTAACAATTTTGTCTTCCTAAAACAAATCTCTTGATGATGCTTGTCTAAAGTCTTTCAATGTCTTCCTTCGCCCTACAAAATTAAGTGTAGCCTCCTTAGCATGGCATATAAGATCTTTCACGATATGGCCTCAGCTTACCTTTAAAGTTCATCTCCAACAACATTCCTCAACTGTGGTCTTGTCTTTCTCTCCCTTTTACAGACTTTCCTTCTTTCTCTGATATTCTTTTCTCCCTTCTCTATATAAAGTTCCCTTACTCATCTGAGATCCACCTCAAATGTAATTTCTTTATCAAAGCTCTCAGTAGACTGTTTCTATCATGCTTAATACTAGTGTTAATTGCTTCTTCTATAAACTATAGTACTTTGTACATATCTATATTGTAATAATTATACTATAATTTTATACATGTCCAGCTCATTCATCAAATGTAATCATATTAAGGTCAAAAACTGCTCCCAGCCTATCATGCTATATAGTAAGGCCTGAACTAGGGAAGTGGCAGAGGGTTTGTAGTAATTAATTTTTAAAACCCTGAAAATTGATAAGATTTGGTGATTTTGGAAAGAAGTTTCTAATCCAATGGTCTGGCTTTCCTATTATCAAAGATAGATACTAGGAGAAGCGACCAGTGCAGTAAAATGGAAAAGATAATCAGTTTTTGTAACTTGAATGTATTTATAGAATATTCATTGACTGCAGCTAGAGAATTTTTTTAAAAAAACAAAAAATAAGAACTGGTTATGTAAGTTGGAATCATACTAGTATTTAAAGTATGTTATACTAAGTTGAAGCATGGGAAAAGATACTTCCTCTAGGGAGTATGTTAAGTAAAAAAACATAATTGGGAAACACAGCATTTGAGGTTTTGGTAGACAAAAAGAAGTCAGAAAAAGAGGGTTCATCAAAAATGTAGAAGGACCAGAGTGGTATACCAAGAACTAAGGAAGGAGCATTTCAAGAAGAATGCTAAGCTTTACATTTGTTGCAGCCCAAGTAGGTAGTTTTTTCCCATCTATGCTCTTCTTAAGTTTACCTTTTCCACTTGAAGATGAGTTCTTTGAGGCTAAAAAAATCATAGTACTCTTAATGGCTTTTATATTGTTGCTAGACAAATACTCCCTTACCCACTGTAATTTGAGCTCTGCTGAAACCCACAAGAATGCTTATGGTTCATTGCAACTCAGGCCTATCTACACCTTCCTTCCACAGTAAGTGCTGTGTTGTTTCAAGCCCAGAACATATCATACCAACCAGGTACTGCTAATGAATACTTTCTATACACAGTCACCAGTTATGTTTTCTAAGATACATGTCATAATTTTGAGAGAGAGAGAGAGAGAGGAAAGAAAAGGAAGGAAGTAGGGAGAGAGGAAGGGAGGGAGGGAGGAAAAGAGGGAGAAAAAAAGAAAGGAAAGAAAAAAATGGTTAAAAAATTTTGGAGCCCCCTCCAAATTTCTCATCAACAGGATTTTCCTGAGTACATTTTGTTAAAGCTAACATTCTAATTTTGATGAGCCCTGTATTTTCATTCTTCCATTTATCTGCTGTTTTCTCTTTCAGAAAGATCTTAACCTCTCCTCTAAATTTACCTGTTAAAATGTAATTTGTCCTTCAAAGTCCTCTCAGATTATTTCCCCTCCAGGACAACTTTCTCAATTCTTGCAGGTGGAACTTTTATTCTTCTGTCTCCCTCAATACCTAACACAGACAATGGCCTAGAGCAGTTTCTCAATAAATCCAAATGAATTATTTTAGCTCTAGTTTAGTTTCTATATAAGCATATTTAGAAAGATGGCTTTACTATCTCTATTTTTCACAAATACATTCAGAACTTTTAGGTGTACACAACTTACAAATCAGAATGTAATAACTTTTAAAAATATTAAGACTGATTCAGCCTTTGTATTTTTCTATACATAAGTTCATCTCTCCAGGACTTCTAATTTTAAATATCTGGATGAATCACTGCTACTTTGGATTGTCTACATTTTTTAACTTAAAGAGTTTAAGTCATTGATCTTATTACTTCTCTTAATTGGTCTTTTAAATTTTTGACAGTATTATGACTGATGCTCAATGAGAGTTTAAGAGTCTTAATATTTAAACAACCTTTTTTTTAAAATTAGAGTTTGTTTTCCTTTGCTTAAAGTGAATTTTTTCTTAAATATCACTATTAATAACTCAACTTCCTATGGTTTTTTTCAAGCATTCATAAGTGAATATGTTCTCTCCTAGGAAGTCCTAAAGAAATCATCCAAAATAGAGAAAAGGCAGTATGCATACCCTTAATCACACCATTGTTTTTAAAGGGGAAAAAAAAAGAGATGGAAATAATTGGAATGCCCAAAACTTGGGGCAGTTCTGACAAATAACAAACAAATATTTGGTACTGCTTAAGTAGACCAAAATATATCATCTTCATAATATATTACAATGAAGCCATTATGTTTATGAATAATATGGGAAGACACTTATGATAAACGTTGAGTAGTATATAAAGTTGTACATATGTACAAATATTAACAAGGATATGTATGTACATATATGTATATATGCATACATATGTATATACACATTACAATCACTATATAAAACAAGGCAAAAACTTATGAATGGAAAGAGACTGCAATAAAATATACCAAAATAATTTGGATAATGAGTTTTTTCTTTCCTCTTTAAAATCTTATTAAAGATCATTTTAGATAGAACAAATAAACTTATTGAACTATTCAGAAAATAAAGATAAACAATTTCCCCAGTTTACCTAGTGAAGTTTCCCCTTAGAATGTTTCCATGTATTTTTATTCAAAGTTTGTTTTATTTTTAAAAAACACTTGGTTGATCTGTGAAATCATATCTGCACAAACGTTTTGTTTTCAAGCTTAGAAAAGTGGATTGTTTTATTTTATTTTTGTCTAACTGAATTAAAGACCAGCAAGAGAAAGATACCAAATCTTTACTGAGGAAGTTTTCATTTGTTTAAAAAAAAAAAAAAAGGCTTTCTTCTTGGCATAGTTGGACAGGAAAGTTGGATTTAATTTAAAATGATTAATGGGATTTTGTCAGGCTCCTTGACTTTACCACCACTGCAGTTTGTCAGTGCAACAACCTGGGAAGCCCGGACGCCACTCTGTCGCCCAAAACCACTCTCCAGGGAAAAAATTAACTGGAAGGACTAGTGCCAGGTCCACGTCAATGGCATTGTCTCTCTGGTATTGACAGTTTAAAAGTCTAAATCAGAAATACGTATGTTTGGGGACACACATACCTAAGATATTGCTTTCAATCTCTTTACAAGTAGTTAATCACTTTTTAAATATTTAAATTGTTGACATTTTCCAAAGGAAGCTATTTGAAGGTAAAATCTTTACTAATGTCCTGTCCTCCTCTCTAATTTGTTTAAAAAAATAAACAAGGAATTTTAGAATCTCAGGGTACTTTCTGTTTTTCTTTTTTTTACTTAAGAATTGAAGCATTTTTTAAAGTAAAATTATTTATATTTGAAAACATTTTGTTTAACATAATTATGACCTAGTTTTATAATCAAGTTTTTATATTAAGCTATAAGATTGCAATCTGACTTAATACATCCTTTATCTACTTATTTCTGTATTTATGTTTAAAATTAATCAATGACATGATTTCTGTTGCTTATAATAAAATACTTGAAACTAGGTGATTTATAAAGAAAACAAAATTTATTGCTTACAGTTTCAGAGGCTAGGAAGTCCAAAGTCCAGGGAACACATCTGCTGAAGGCTTTCTTTGAGAGTATCACATGGTGAAAATGATGGAAGGAGAGGGAGCAGAGAGAGCCAGACTCTCCTCTTCTTTTAAAGCCCTCAGAACCACACCCCTGACCACCATTTTTAATCCATCCACTACTGCACGGTCCTACAATCTAATCACCTCTTCAAGGCTCCACATTTCAATTATCATAATAGGATCTCCCATTCTCTTAACAGTCACAGTGCGGACCAAGTTTCTAATACATAAAACTTGGGGAACACAATCCAAGCTTCAGCGAGTTTTGGGGGGACAAAGTTTAATCCACTAAAGGTGGTAAGAGAAGGAGAATATAAGCAGGAGAGAAGAAGTTCACCTTCGGTCAGTTAAAGTACAGACAGGAAAATTGTGTGAAAGTAGTCAGCAGTTAGTTTTTAAATGAAATATAGTGCCAAAATGGAAGATAAAGGCTAAGATAACATATTTTGGGGGTCATCAGCATAGAAATGGTAGGAAAAAACACTGGAATAAATAGTATATCGACATTGTTATGAGCACTTAGCACACACAGTGCATGACAAATAGTAGGATTTAAATAAGTATCTGTTGAATGAACAAATTGATTTTGACAAGGGTTCTCAAACCAAGCATTCAAAAATTTCATAGTACTTTAAAAACATGCCTTAGATATAAAAAGATACTATCCTTTCTCAATTTAAAGAATCTTTCACAATAAAAATTTAAAACTAAATAACCAAGATACTCTCTGCTCAGAAAAGTTTCCTCTTGACAGTCTGTGTCTTTTCCAGGATTTCAGGTGTTCTACTTATTAATTATTTTTTTTAGTCAATAGGCTGTCATTGACCCTATAACTGGAGTACTCAAAACTAAAATTATACTAAAGCAAAGTAAGTCTTCCACTGATGGTTAAGATGCATGCACATCCTGCCCTCCCTCAAAATATTTCTTAGTATCCTCAGAAACTCAGTTGTAGTCACTTTCCCACCTCACTGAGGTTTAGGGTTGCAAAGCATCTTCTGAGTTGTGTCTCATTGCCCTGGAGTTCTTCTAATACACTTACAACTACAAGCCCTAAAAGAACCAAAATGGTGCTGCTCTCATACTCCTCAGTGTCTTAGAATATGCTGTGTTCTTAGCAGAAATGGGAAGAGGAACCTTCTCAGAGGACTTAGTTATAGTCTTTAAGGCCCTCCTTACCCTCCTCCACTGATTCCACCTTTAGCCCTCAGCACCTAAATTTCTTCTCGAAGCCCTCTGCATGCAAATCAGCCAGACATTTCTAGGTCACCAGTATCACCAGTTTCTCTAACAGGCCCACACTCAGCTTAGGACCACCCCAGTGCTACTCAGTTTCTGCAGCCAGGCACCTGCCTCATAATTGGGGAACTATAGAGTTTATTGTCTAAACCAGGACACTTTTGAGAGTGCTAAAATGCTAAACCAGATGGTACTTCAGGACAACAGGCATAAACTTAGGATGTATGGTCACCCTACCCATGACTATAACACAATGTGATAAATGCAATAATAAAAGTTTAAACACTTTGCAGTGGAGACATTTTGAATGCAATGCATCTAGGGGTCAAAATTTGTTTCCAATCAAAAATATCTCTAAATTATTTTCCAATTGGCATCCATAATAAAAAAAATCCATCGTGTTAAGCTGGGGATATTTGTGTCATGCTGCACAATTTCCTGGGAGGAAATACTGTTTCTGCATCTTGGAAATGTATTTTGCAACTCAGGATGCCTGCAAGAGAGTTCATTTTACAGTTTGGTCAATATCGTAAGGAAATCTCTGACAAAATTGTAGAAATATTTAATTGACAATGGTAATAAAATTATAGATAACGTTTATCTTACTCTTCTATTACACTTACTATGCTAAGGGCTTTGTATTCCTTAACTCATTTAGCCTTCACACGTACTCTCTGGGAAGATAAACATGACTTTATTTAGAGGCCACAGGCCAGTGAGTCCAGATGTACTGGCTATCGTGACATCTATCTATCTACCTATCCATCTATCTATCTATATCCCTCAGAGGATCTGGATGAGTGTTCCAAAACTGAGAAGCAGGAAGTGCAAAGGTCATGAGGCAGAAACAACATTGGTCTGTATACAATAAAATGTAAGCTCCAAGAAGGAAGACACTGTTTTCCCAGCACCTAAAAAGAGTCACTAAAATATAAGAAAAGTCAGTAAATATGTACTGAAGGAAGGAAGGGAGAGGGGGAAAGACTTATAGAGTAAGCTGGGTTTGGAGACACGTCTTGTAGAGCCTAGTAGGTGGTAGTAAAGAATTTGAATTCTATTTCAAGTGCAATGGAACATTATAGAAGGATTTTAGAAAGAGGAGTAATAGGGTGTGATTTATATTTTTAAAACAATTATTCTGATTGCTGTGTGAAGAGTGGGTAATAGGCTGGAGCAAGAGTGAAAGAAAGACCAGTTAGCAGACTTCTCAGGCTGTTCAGATGAAAGATCATGGAAGCTTGGAATAGGGTGGCGGCAGTGGAAAAGAACTCAGTGCTTCTAGATTTTTGGCTTTAAAAACTGAGTAGCCTGGCCAGTTAGCTCAGTTGCTTAGTGCTTGGTATTGATAATGCCAAGGTCAGGGGTTCAGATCACCAGCCCCCAGAAAGAAACAAAAAAACTGAACAGATGGTGGTGCCCTTTCCTGAGATAAAGAACATTGAGAAGGAGTATGCTGAGGGGAGAAATCCAAGGGAGGTTAGCCAGTAATCTAGATAAATATAAGATCTAGTTGAGAACAGAGAGAGTCCACCCCTGTCCCTTACCCAGACCCTGCAAGAGATGGGCACCCCTATCCACAGACTGTCCTTGGATCATGCCTCCCAAGAAGGATTTTTTCCATGAGAAAACAAGGGCCCTCCATATCCAAGCCTACTGCAAAGCCAGCAGCAGGGGCCCCTCCTGCCAAGACCAAGGCCTGAGAAAACCCAGGAGCCCACTATCGGTCTTTTCAAAGTAGTGATCCAATTTAACAAGGACCAGCTGGACTCCAAGGAGGCCTTTATACTGTTTGATTGAGTAGGGGATGGTAAGATCCTGTACAGCCAGTGTGGGGACACGATGAGGGTCTTGACCAGAAACTCACCAAGGCTGAAGTGCTCAGGGTCCTGGGGAACCCCAAGAGAGATGAGCTGAAGTTTCAGCGTCTTGACTTCAAAACTTTCCTGCCCATGCTCCAGGCAGTGGCCGAAAATGAGGACCAAAGTACATATGAGGACTACTTGGAAGGACTTTGGGTGTTTGACAAGGAGGGTGTATTAGTCAGTTTCTGTTGCTTATAACAAAATACTTGGAACTGGGTACTTTGTAAGAAAACAAAATTTATTGCTTACGGCTTCTGAGGCTGGGAAGTCCAAAGTCCAGGGAACACATCTGGTGAAGGGCTTCTTCGGTTGTGACTTTACAGCAATGCAGGGGTCTCAAATAGCAAAAAATGGCAGAGTGGAAAGAGAAAGACTCATGAGCTCACCCTGACCACCATTATTAATCCATTCATTAGGGCATGGTCATCAGAATCTAAACACCTCTTCAAGCCTCCACCTTTCAATTACCATAATAGGATATCCTACCCTCAACAGTTAGAGTGGGGATTAAGCTAAAATGACTTTGGGGGGACCATTCAATATACTGCAGAGGGGAAGAGGAAAATCATGGGAGCACAGCTCAGACATGTTCTTGCCACCCTGCGAGAGAAGATGACTGAGGAGGAGGTAGAGACTGTTCTGGCAGGACATGAGTACAGCAACAGCTGCATCAATTACCAGGCCTTCCAGAAGCACATCCTCAGCTTCTGAACTCTACATACCCAGGTGTCAGGACACTGGGACCCTGCAGGATGAAGAACATTCCTGCCACTAGAAGGCAACCTACTGTTCTAAGATAAAGACACAGTTCCTACCTTGGTTAAAAAAAAAAAAAAAAGAATAGGAAGAACTGGTTATAATAAAATATAAACAAAATCTAAATAAAATACACAAAATAATTATAATTATAAATAAAATGTTTGTATATTAAAAATACTGAGTGGAAAATATGATTACATGGAAACTGATTTATTGAGGATTTGTTGAGGATTTTGTGGTTTTAAAAAATTTAGAATTCTACTCTGCTCATTATACTATTGTTTGTGAAACAAAAAGTAATGTTCTCATAAAAGACAATAAGTCTATGAGAAAAGCATAAAATGTTTGTAATCCAGAACAAAATTTTATTATAATAAATTTATTAGAGTTGACATGTTTTGTAATGGATATTCTAAAACCACTAAAAGCTATATTCCCAGGCCCTGAAATCCAAAGCAGAATTAATGTGGGGCATGCGGGGGAATTACTGATATTCAATTATTCAATTCTATTGTTAAAGACCTCAAGAGAAGATTTGAAAATTTTCAAATAAATATCAGGGTTATGTAGGACCTAGAATAGATTGTGCTTTCAGTGATGGGACTTACATGCTCTTTTCCCTTTCCCTCTCTGCCTTTATCCTTTTTGAGTTTAACAGCACTAAAAAACAAAATTACGTGATGAATTTTTTACGATAGCATGGGCTCAGGCACTTCTACAACAGAAGACAAAGTTCACTTATATAATATCCATAAAGAATCAAAAAGCTTATTTTTCCTTCCAACATGTGATTGTGTGGCTTTCCATTCTTTCAAATCTCACATTGCTTCTGATATAAGGAAATTTCTGTGAAGGACTTGGTGATTAGCCAAATGCCCTTCTCAAGTCTGAATGTACACCACTTTCCCATTCTATGAACTAAGTGACTTGTTTTCTCATAAGTCAATGTCTTTATGTTGATGTTTCCATGAAAATTGCAATCTTTTGTAATATTAATCACAGGGGCAGTATTGAAAGTAAGAAATAGTTCAACAGAAAAAAAAATTTAAGCATAAAAAATTGAGAATTTATGTTTAAAATGGCATTTAATACAGTATTTAATATTCTTGGTCACAAAGCTATTTAAATGAACTATATTTCAGCTATGTATCATGTTTCATATCATCAAATTATTATTATTTGTTCTTTATGTATTCCTTTCTGCAATATAACACATTAACTGTATTTGTGTGTTATATTGTGATATTTTGCTGCTGAAGTTTGGGCTATTTATATTCTGCAGAAAGTTAATTGAAATACCTACTCAAGAAGATAGTTGTAAAGATATTGTATCTCTTTGAATATACTCCTTAAAATGCATGTTAGTTTAAACATTGTTTTCGGATAAGGAATATGCTTGACCTTGAAGTGTTTTCTGCTTAAAAATTGTGGATGAGGACCCTGTCTCCCACAAAGAAATGTCCATTTCCTTGTCGCGGGATTTTTTGAAAGTTTTCTGTGGATGATTTGCTAACAGCAACTATCATTTTGTATCTGTAGTAACAGAGTTATTTCTAAAACAGTGGATGTTTTCATAGTGTTCTCTTCATGGGTTGTTTTTCCATCAGGTCGTATGTGTAGCTTCCGATAAAGTTATACCAACACTAACAACATTATAATGGCCCTATAGCCCTGAATTCTTTATTAATACAACTTAAAGTTTGCACTGTAGGCTGAACCAAGCTAAAAACATATGGTTAAATAAAAATTATGTCCAAAAGCAAAAATAAAAACAAAAAAACCTCAAGAGAAGGAAATTCCATGAGCTCCCATTATAATCCATTCCATATTTATAACCTCAATTTCTTTAAAATTATTCTGCTTCTTTCTGACATAAAGTCCCTAAGTGTCCTTAGGCTTCCCTTTGAGGCTTTTTGCTGCTTTGCTGTCAGTGGGAGTGGATAGCTGCCAGTTGCCATCTTCATTTTAGGAACACTTGAACACCCTTGAATTGTCTCTTTTTTTGTTCAGACTAACTACATGTAAAATCCTTGTACAGTTAAAATCATATTAGGTAATAGTCGATTATTTTGCTAGTAATACCATACCACACCTTGGGCTTGGCCACATTAAGATCCACAAAAAATTTTATACAAATGATTTCTCTGTGAAATAAATCATAGCCACCAATCATTAAAATTATTAATTCAACTATGTGTAGGGCCCTGAGTTAAGCAGTACAGATTTAAATTGAGCCTGACTGTGTATTGAGAGGAATTGAGCTTTGCATACATGCTTTCACTTTATCTCAAATATTAGTTACCCTAGAACTCTGATAACTCTAAAACAACCACATCTACCAGAGAACTTAACCCACATTTCCAATTTATATTAAAATAATCTTTCCTTTGCTAATTCACAGCTGTTATCAAACCTTATGGCCAAACTTATAAACTCTGCTATGATCCACACATTTCAAATGTGTTGAGAATTACCACAAGCAAGGTGAATATATAGGGAGAAAATATTCGGCTATACATATTAAAATTTTAATGTCCTACTAATTATGTTCTTAGAAAAAGAACACACAGACTTGTTGGAGAGAGCATCTTCACTTAGAGAAATACTTACCTAACATCTCACTTTAAGATTTAGAGAATACTCAACTGGAAACAAAGATCCTGTCTTGGTGTGGTAAACTAGCACAGAAGAATCTCAAACTCTGCATTTAAACAACCTGCAAGCACTTCTACATCCTGTATAAACCATTTTTCAAAGAAGGGAAGTTTTTTTAAAAAAAAAATCTCTTTGGGAAATCTAAAAATAAGTAAATATCCCATTTTATTTGGGAAAAATATTTTAATTCTCTTCCAATGATGAGGTCTGATGAAATGGAGAAATTTTATTTCTTCAATGTAAGTATAAGGCCTCACTAAAGGAGACTCTGAAAACAAAATATGTGCTTGATTGCACATATGTGTATATTGACGTATGTGTTTAATTCCTTGCCAGCATGAATGTTATTCTAAGATGTTAGTGTTTTGGACACTAACCCCCCAAATTATCAAATCAAAGTGTGGTACCTAAGTTTACCTAGGTAAATTTGAATAAAAATGAACCAAGGCTTTGTAGGCCCTGTGCAAAGCCAGATGTTTATATCCTTAGTCAGATTTCTGTGATCTACACATCTGGAGGCACAGGGAAATATGGGAAAGAAAAGAGGAAAATTTCTCAAGATAAGCTTGGGGATCTTATAGATGTGCCTCTGGGGAACACAGCTGGCTCTCTTCTTTCCTTGAAGAGATGAGCCCCTAGCAAGGAATGTTTTGTATAATTGAACACAAGATGTATTCTAACTATTAGCTCTTAACCACAGTGCTCAAAAAGAGACATTTGTAACAAAATACGGTTGAAATTTTCATACAAAGCCATTATTCTTTGCACAAGCTCTGCATTAAGCTATCACTTTTGCACACCTTGCCACCTACTGTATAACCTAAAAACTACAGGATTTTTTCCCCTAAGGATTAATTTCCATACTCTTCAGAAAGACTTCCCTAACTCCACCTAGGACAGGTATTTTGTTTGTTTTGCTCCTAGAGTAGTGCCTGCAAGTTTGTAGGTAGTCAATAAATAGTTGTTACATGAATGATGAACACTTACTGGAGCTATACTCTCTTTAAAGATTGTTGTTATGAGGCATGAAATTAAAACTATAGGCACAATATGATATTGGCAAAATGTGTTTCCCAACTAAAATGAAAAGTTCTAAATCATTTCAAAAGTAAATGGTGGGTCTATATTTACATAGCTCATTAGAAAGAGGAAATGTCATTATTGTTCTGTGTAGACAGATAATCTATATAATTTAATTTAGATATTGAGAGCCTACCTCTCTGTTTCATCTCTACTGGCACAAGTAAAACTAACTCTAGAAAATGCCCTTTCTCCTTTGTCTAAAAATGCTTACAGGCTTTATTCTTGCTTGGGCTGTAGGGCTTGCGATTGCCTTTTTCTGCCGCCCAAAATTATAAAGCCCTTTTAATTCTCTTTTTAAAAAGAATACTTGTGCATATGTACGAATATGTAATTTTTTTTCTTTTTTCCTTTTTCTAAATAACAGTTCAGTCTTCTACTTCAATGAACATAAGGTGATCATGACTTTTAACATATTTTTCCTGGCATATAGATTGGTGATAAAAAGGCAAAATAATGATCATAGTTTTTAAATAGATTATTTCTCTAATGTCTTTTTGATTTTTGAGACTTCCTTTTTTAAAAAATGATATTTTGAAAAGCAAAACATATGACTATGTTTTAGCACCTTAAAATTTAGACTGGAAGAAATGTATTAGGTAATCCACCTCAAATTTATTTTGCAGGGGGATTATTTTCTATTCTAAAATCAGCAAAAAAATAGTATGCATATAACATATAACAGTATGTCAGTAGCTCATTAAAAGAACTTATTCTTGTTTACAAATCAAGCTGATCTTAAACTGACAAGATCCTAATACATTTAATAACATATTGCTGAGATACAAATCTTATTTTTTATTAGCTGAAACTGTGTATATTCATTATATAAAACTCATTTATGTTGCATAGAATTCAAACTCTCCCCAGAGTTCATAGTCTTAAACAAATAGGCACACATATTTAAACAAGTATATAATCCCAAGCAAACAATGACTGAATTTTGAGGGATCAATGGTAAATGCAACCTTACACACATAGCAGCCTGCGATAAAACAGAAAATTTTAAAATACCAGCTTTGAAGAAGCCAAAAATTTTTAAGGATGAGAATGATAAGATATGAATTAAAATAGTCAATATTCAAAGACTTTGAAAGTGGAAATTGCCATGTAATTGTTTTCTAAGGTAATTTTTATCCCTCTGGGGAAAAAAGTGGTTTAAGTAACATTTATCAGTACAATCATTTCTTACATATCATTGAGATATGTACATACAAAATCACACACACTGAAACAAAGTTTAGAATAACATCTCTTATGTTTTAGTGTATGTACAATAATTTGTTTTTCTCAACTATATCCTTGGGTCAAGGTCTGCAGCATTTGTTTAACCAGCCATATATCTCATTTTTATAAGGGCCCCGGGAGGCAATAGTCATATATTGTTACCTCAGCTTTGACAAAGCCAATACAGTACAGAGCCCTGTCCTTCAATAGACAACATGGAACAGTCACAATTTCAGTTTCTGCTGCATTGACAAGACCCCTTCTGGTAAGAGATTAAAACATTCCTTTATTATTATAAGGTTAGTGACCATTTTAACGAAGTAAAAGTGTTATTCCTTCTGCATTGGGGATTGGAAGTCTGGGGTGTAAATGTGTGAGATAGGTGTCTTCTCCTTCCTATTCTTATGTTTTTCAGAAACTCTCTTTAATTGGAATGAATCTAGCACCATAATCTCAATATTAACAGTTACTATAAAAGCTATTGAGGACACATTATGCGGAGATCCTGACCAAAGAGTTCAATATATATTTGGTAGATGATTTTCACAGGCTGAAAGCTTTTTGCCTTTTAACATCAACAATATTGTACTTATATTTAATCATTAGGACGTAAAACACACACACACACACACACACACATTTAGCTTATTGACTTCACAGTAAGGCTATACCTCATTTTAAAAATAAACCAGAATTTCAAAATTAATTTATCCTACCTAATATGTGTGGCATGTGGGAAAAAGAGTGAGGGTCACACAAATATTGACACATGTAAATTATGGAAATAAGAGAGAGAAAATCCAACAAATATAAACTCTGAAGTCGCCAAAAGACTTTCAAATGGCTAATTCCTTCAGATTTTATGTTTCAATACAATTTGCTGTTTAAACAAAAGGTATCTCATCTTGGGGAAGGGAGTTTAAAAGAAAAAATAAGTCAATGTAAGTAATATTATCTTTCTCCATTTTACTACAAAGTTCCAGAAAAATGCAATATTTATAGATGACACTTTCATATTGTCAGATATGAAATGCATATAGGTTGTTTTTACCAGGAAAAGACCGTACAACCTTTTTAATCTTGATTTTGTAATGATTTCTTGCAAATATATACTTATTACTTTCCAATCTATGTCTGGGTATTAACAAGAAAAAGTGTTTATTTAACCCATAGAGTTAGCTGTTCTTTCTTTAATTGGGGTGAATCCTGATATCATAGAGAGAAATGCATTATGATAATTTCCAAAATATAACCGTGTTTTTACTGTTTCATCTATGCTGTCAGGTACCTCAAAACATTTTGTTTCAAAACAACTGTGTATGTTTAAAAACCAAACGTACTGTCATGGTATTATAACTTGATTGGGGAGCAACATTTTTTCTGCAAAAGTAAAATTTTGTAACCAAACATCATCAATTTGGAAAAAACTGTCCAAACAACTAAGAGAACTAAATTTTCTTCAACTGGAAATGTAATTTCTTAACTGTAACTGTTTTCATAAAAATTATGTGAGCCTTCTGTATGTGATTATCTTATATGTCATGTGTCCTTTTAGAAACCCTTGTAGTTCCTCTTCTTTCTTTCACTTTAACAGTGTTCTGGCACGTGACCAGCATAAATAATACCTGCTCTCTTTCGGTATCTAAAGTATAGCGCCAGAAATTCCAAACAGAGTAAAAATCGCTTAAAGTCTTCAACACATTTGGAGCAATATTTATCAATAAGAGAGGGCTGTCCCCTTTGCTGCACCGAGCCATTGTTGTATTTTCTCATTAACATCTTCTGTGACTCCCAGGAACACTAAGCAAATCGCGTGTCCTTAGGTGATTCTGACTGCGGGGGGTCGGGTGGGGGTGGAGG
>NW_007726346.1:24498-33144 GCF_000696425.1 Galeopterus variegatus | reverse complement strand
CAGATATCTACAGAACATTCCATCCAACAACCTCAGAATATTCATTCTTCTGTGGGGGTGGAGGGGTGGGGTGTCTTCTTCAACTTGTACCTCTCTGGTCCACTTCCTCTCCCTCCAGACTGTGGGAGGGAGGGGATGATATAGACAAGAGTCAACCTGCTGAAGGAGGTAAGGTAGCTGCCTAAACCCCTCTGGGATTCCGGGACCTTCTCTCGCGAAGCACGTAAGGCCTTACTATGGCATCCTTTATTCATGCCGTCCTGCTGCCTGGAGTTTGGCGGCTTTTCCTTCAATGGAGGGGGGCGGGGGGCGTTCTGAGACTTAACACCGGAGGGAGAGGAACGCCGCCCTATTCTGTTTCAAGGCCATGTCCGTGTCGCTGCCAGGTAGGAGGCTGTAGGAGGAATCTTCAACGACAACGTTGGAGGAAACTTCGTGAACTGGAAAGGGGAATGGCCTCCTCTCCCAGTCTCCGGGGAAAACCTTTCCCAAACATGGGTGCCTGGGCCGGTTTAATTCTTTGCAATCTTTCTTAATCGCGCTCTTGTTTGGAAATAGTTATACAATAAATTTTTGAATTGCTGGGTTGAGAAACGAACCGGGAAGGAACCTGGAAGCGTCAAGTCGGCTTCCACCGACCCTGTCGGAGGTCCCGCTGCAGGAACCCGCCTGGCCGACGTGGCCCCTACCGGAGACTGCCCGGCAGAGGCCTTTGCTCCGCGGCCAACTTCGGAGAGGCAGACTGCTGAAAATTGTGAATGGCGAGGGAAGCTCTTCAGGATGATTGCTTAAAAAAAAGAAAAAAAAAGTATATGAGCAACCAGATGGAATCAGTCTCGCTCCTTCATAGAAAGCGCAGTTTGGCCGCTTGCCGGGCTCTGGGGCTACGTCCACAGCCGCTGCTGGGTTCTGGAGGAGTTCACGTCTTAAAATAAATGATCGGTGATGATTCCACCCCGAGGCAAGCGTCCCGCCCCCACCCCCTACTGTCAAGGCAATTCGCACGGAACTCCCGGGCGAATCCTTCCCACCGCCCGCTCGCTGGGCCTAGTCGCGGTGGTGGCTTCGCAGCCGCCGCCGTCTACACCCGGAGCTGGGCTGGGCACGCGGCCTGCAGAACCCGCATCAGACTCAGTCAAGTTCCCCCAGGCGCCTGCGGTCCGGATGGAAGTGGACACGCTTTCAGTTAACCGACCAGTGAAGCAGGGAAAGCTGAAATCCCTGCGCCCCGGAGCTGCAGAGCCCTCCCTAGTGGGGGGGACTGGAGAGGTTGTGCGCGTTGCAACACCCGTCCTGCCTCAACTCCTCCGGCGCAGCTCCCAACAGTCCAGCAATGCAAGTTTACGGTCGACTTGTGTCACGAGCACATAAAGCACTGTCACCCCGGACAGTGGGGGCAGAGCTCTCCGTCTCGTCCTGCCCACGCCGGCCGTAGGCAGGTTAATCGCAGGGGACTTGGCGCGAAATGTACCAGCCTAGAATATTTGCCCCGAATCTTCCCATCCTAGTCTCCTAGACAGTTCTAAAAACGCACTTGCATTTTTAACTGACTCGCCAAGGGCTCTGCGGGGGAGGCTCTAGCAACCAAGCGCGCCTGCTCTCGATGTCCTAATCGTCGCTACCATCAGGGAACGCAAGAGCGCATCACCCGATCTCATTGTGTGAGTGGGAAACCTGAGCCCATCAAGGTTAAAGTGACATGCTCAAAGTTTCACAAAGTTCTGGTAAAACGGTTTGATCCTTAGTCTCTTGATTCACTGCCCGGCCCCTCCATCGTCCCGCCTCACAAATTCATTGTTATAGAGATATCAGGATCTGAGGATGCGCATAAAGAAGGATTCACTTTTTGCTGTCGCTGCAACTTATCAGCATAATTTTCAATATGATAATTTCCAGTCCCAGTCCCAGAAATGCACTTCAGATCTCCCTTCTCATTCTACCTCACTTATTCAGATAAAAGGAACCTCAGGCAGTGGCAGCCAGATATCAGGGTTATGGAGACCCAGCTGCTTCAGCGCTGGGCGATGGATTACCGGCACCTAACCAAGTCAGGGAAATGAATTCTGCTCTGAGCCTGAGGACTGGGAAAGACGGGGGGCGCGGGCCGAGAGGAATGCCGTAGAGTGGCAAGTGGTCAGGCAATCAACTTTCCCCTTGTTGTAAGCTATTAGAAAAGGGACTGGTTTTTGTCCAGCAAACTCTCCCCTCAGGCGTTCAGGGCTTGATGTTATGATTATTTCTCACTATTCACATTAATTATTTTAGGACAACACACACACACCCTTCCACACATTGAATCAATGCAAACTCATTTCAAGGCATTTCGGATTTTGTCAGTCCCTGTAGTTTCCTTTGTATATGTGTGTTTTAAAATCTGGGTTAGAACATTGGTAGGCTCCAAATCATTTATTTCTGAAGTGAAAAAGCCACAAAGTGGTCTCTTCCCTTCTATTCTCATTCAAATGATCTCTCTCGGTCTCTCTCCCTCCTAGTCCCAGAGTAGAAAAGAGAGAAACCCCAACCTTCAACTGTCAACTTTTTTCCAAACACCAGATTAATGTTCCCCAGGACTCGGTAGTAATGTGACCTTTCTGTTTTCAGATGTGTTTTCCAACATGTAATCGTTTGTTTGTTATGTCTCTCAGTACAGAATAAGGAAAGCTGGGGGAAGGGGTCTGGGTTGCCAGAGGGAGAAAAAAATTGGATGTAGAGGTTGTTTTTGTTCCCTCTTTGAAATGCTCAAAGTATTTTATTTTTTATTTTCAAGACAATCCCGGAGGGAAGGGGGGAATCCACAATATTAGTACTGAAAAGAAATTCAAGCAGTCGATGAGCAATTATTTACATATCAACTTCCCCCCAAACAAAAATCTGATAAATGAAGTTTTAAAAATCTATTGTGGGAGGGGGACTTCCACAATATTAGTACTGAAAAGAAATTCAAGCAGTCGATGAGCAATTATTTACATATCAACTTTCCCCCAAACAAAAATCTGATAAATGAAGTTTTAAAAATCTATTGTGGGTGGGGGACTTTTGGGGTGCCGGTAATGCTCTTTATCTTGGTCTTACTTGAGAAGGATTAGTCTTTGTAGTTTGTCAAGTTCCTTCATGCTGATTGATGCTCCTTTTGGGGCTGTTATGCTTAAATTAATAAGTTTTCAAAATTAGAGAAATTAGTTTGTCAAGTTCCTTCATGCTGATTGATGCTCCTTTTGGGGCTGTTATGCTTAAATTAACAAGTTTTCAAAATTAGAGAAATAAGAAGCCTTTGATGTGCGTATCACTATCTTCTAAAACTGTTATTCCTAATAAAATTTTAAACCAATATATTTATTAAATTGCATGAAGAAATTTACCAATAACTTAGTTTCTGATTATTAGGTTCTGAATCAAATTGAAAACAATATATTTGAATTAGTTCTTCAGAAACCAGAATAAATATTGCATCACTGTTTCTAATACAATAAAATGTCGAATATGCAATGAGGGTTTAAAGCTTGTTTTAAGAAATACCCAAAGAAACCGAATAGCTATTTAGTTTTTAAAATCTTTTTACTTCAAAAAAGTATTTAATTCTTCAAGACTACCTCGTATTAGAATATGTTTTACCCCAAATGGGAATTTTAAAAAGTCATACTCTAAAGTGAATTTCTGCTACAAGGAAGATGCCAATTTTTAACTTTTTTTTTTCCTTCATAAAATATTATTAGGCTGCTTTCATGGTTAGTGACCAGGTATTTCACCAAGAAACCAAAGATGAAATTGCTCTCCTCATTTAATCAACAGCTTTTACTGCTGGTATCAACTTCCCTAATGACCTCACTGCGGCCTCCAATCCTCCTTTCGTCCTTTCTCTTATCTCCCTCTTCCAGCTCGCCCCAACATTTTCCCTGCCCCGTTCAGCTTAGAAAAATCGTGATTCCCAGCCTAGGAAATTATTTTGTTACGAATTGATGGATTACTGCCCTCTCCCTTCTTCTGTAATCAGCCCTTGATCCCCAGAACTGCCAAGGCCGCCCTGCCCACACCGAGGCTTGGCCGCCGCTGCACTTTATAGGCCCTTCCGCGGTTTTATGATTGGTTGCTGGGGTTGGAATGTTTATAGATAATAAACAACTAATCCATTTCTTGCCTAATGAATTGCCCCACCCGCGTACCAATTTAACACCCGTCACTAGCTCCAGGATCAATCTGAGTCAGCGACGGGGGTGAGGGTGCGGGGTGAGCAGCCTCCCAACATCACGGACGCTTCAAAGCCGAACTCAAGGTCAGCGGACGCTTCTTTCCCAGTTTTCACGTCTTCTCCCCCGCGGCCCCCCGCCCTCGCCTCGACTCTGCCCTACCCGCTCCTCTCCCCACCGGTCCGCGGGAAGAACCCCAAGAGGGCTTTTCTTGGCGTCTCAAAACGTGAGGGGCGATCCGCGAGCCCGGGCGCGCAGCACCGAGATGGGCGCGCCGCACCGAGATGGGGACTGGCACCCCCGGCGACCAGACAAAGCCGAGTCTGCAGCAGCTCGTCATCCCGCCGGGCCAGCCTCTTCAGCTTCTGCGGCACACACCCTGGAGGCAGGTAGAACCCTCCCTGCCCCGAAAGCTCTTGTGCCCGCGGAGGATCAAAAGGCTGACGTTGGCCAGGGCGCGCGCTCCTGCGCCCCCCGGGGCCGAAAAGGAAGGGAGCTCTGAGCTGGGAGGGACGACAGGGCGTGGAAGTGCACCAGCTCGTTAGCACTAAGGAATCCGGGCGGAAAGAAAGAAAATGTCTGTTCAAACTCCCAGGAGACCCGGAAAACGCGGAGCATCTGCCAAAAGCATTCCAAGAACAGAAGGAACCGACGCCCGGGAGAGATGCTTTTGTACACATTATGGCAGCTGCACATGACCTCCGTCAGTAGCTGGGGCCAGGGGATGTGATGACGGTGACTGGGGGCCGGGGAGAGGGCCGCGGGAAGCCAACACCGGAGTCTCCTACGAGGTTGCACTGCGAGAGTCACTGTCAGGTCCGGGAGCGACAGAGAACTCTGGGGTTTGCCAGCAGGCCTTCCTTTTCCTTAGGGACCCAGAGGAGGGAAGCCGAATAGGAGTCCAAAGCGAAGGTCCCAGATCAACAGTTCTCTTACTAGAGCGTGTCCAAAACCCATTGAACATGGACAGACTTCCAGTACTTAGGCAGGAGTTTGAAAGTTCTGCAGTTTTGCGTTTATAAGTTCAATTTTAGAAGGCTCACGTTTATGCCACCTTCCAACCGGGGCCCCTGTTCCAGGATCTCTTCTCTCCAAGAGCCCAAAGAAAAATCGTTCGAAGCACTCTCCTGTATCCTCTCTGCCCCATCTACTTGTGATTTTGCTTCCCTTTATTATAAAGATTAGGTGAAGATGTCATTGGGTCAGTATTTATTTTCCTAGGTGGCCAGTTCTTCCCAGTGCTGTCGGTAAAGACACTTCAATGTTCGTTCGTCTCTTCCTTCTTTAACTAGTCATGGTTGGTAAATCCCATTTTTTTCATGGGGCGTGGGGGGAGGGGGCTTTTAGTGTTCTAATTCAATTCACAAATATTAATTTAATGCCTACTATATTAGGCAACAGTTTTAAAACACACACAACCTATCCTACAGCTTCCACTCTAGAGGGGAGGATCAAGTTAAAACTAGGACTTACTCTGGGCTGGGCACTCAGAGGATGGGATTTTTAAAAGAAATGTAAGGCATAGTCCCAGCCACCTGGTTGAAACCTCTCTCTCCCCAGCCTCTCCGCAATGTAACCAGTGTTCTTAAAGCAGATAACCATACCCTCCACCTCTTTTTTCTGAGAGCCCGTTTTCATCTTTGGGGGGTGGGAAAACAGGTACTTACTCTACGCCTCTCTCAGTTAGTGTTCGTCATTATGCAACCCATGGAGTTAACAATTCAATATTTTCAGTGTCCTTTAAGGAATCTTGGCCCCATGGATCTTCAATGACACCAAACCACCTTCAAGATAGATAGATAGATAGATAGATAGATAGATAGATAGATAGATAGATAGATAGATAAGTAAGTAAATAAATAAATAAATAAATAATAAAGCGAGTTATGTCCCTCACTGAGAGAGAGGGGATCCTCTCTCTGCATCAGCACTGAGTTTGGATCCTTTACCTACCTGGGGTCTTTCCCTCCTTGTCCTGTCTGAGCTGCTTGGGGAAGAACGAGCAGCTCCTGAATGGCAGCCAGAACTGGCGGGGTTTCTGCAGGCAATGACTGATTTTGCTGGAAGGTTTTTCGATCTCTCTCTCTCTCTCTTTCTCAACTGAAAGTCTCCTCCTCAGTGGGAAGAGAAGTTGCCCATTGAACATCAGGACAAAGAATTCTTCAGGGCCTGAGCGGTTTTGCGGTGGTCTCCTTGCTCTGAGCACAAAGATACTGATTTCTTTACACCTTGATGAAGAGAATTAAAAGTGATCCATAAAGGAAAACTCGAATGAAAACAAAGGTAAAAAGCTCGCCGCGAGCTGTTTGATTATTTTCTCTGACTTTGCTGTTTGAGTTGAACCTGCCTCATCAGAAATAAAAATAAATAACATGAAACGTCGACTGGTTCTTCAGCACTGAATGTGCGCATGGTTGATAGAGAGAGAAAAGAAAATAAATCCTGGTGGCTTAATGAAAGGAAGAAGAAAGGAATTCGTGTAAATAGAGCTTTGGAAAAAGGAACACAGAACACACAGGGAAAAGAAGCCTCAACCCGCGGACGCGCGGGGACCGGGAAACCCAGAGTCAGCGGGTCTTTGCGACGCCGCCGGCCACGCATCAGTTAAAGAAACTGGACGGGGAGCACCGCCAGCAGCGGGCAGGGGGCTTAAGTGTATTTGCTCATCAGAGGAACGGATAACTCAGCAAGGCATAGATGCCTGCATCCCAGGAAGCGCTGAGAGTTTTAGAAAGGTGTTTGCACTTCAGAGTGCTTCTTCTGTACGTGATGGGCAGAAGAGAAGCCTGTTCCCTGCGGGAAGGGACAGCTCTCCCCTGTATCTTCACCCGGCTACATGCACGAGACGCGGTGTGAACGGGAACACAAGCAAGGTCCAGGGACTTGCAGAGCTGTGGGTGCGCCGGCGGGGTCACTTCTCAGAGAGGTGGTGCTTGCTGGGTATTGGGTACCCGGAGCGCTAGTCTATGACCTCCGGTGACATCCTGGATGTCTTTCTTATGGGTCTGAAAGAGTCCAGGGATCACAGCCTGCAGAAAAGGAGAAATGCATGTGAAAACACTTTGTCAACTGTGAAGAACTGTATGGCAATATTATGTGCATTTGAAAATTTCATATATAAGTGCGGGAACTATTGGTAAGAAAATACTATGTAGAGTTTTCTTTTCGTTTTAATAAAGGTCTCTGTCACCTCTTCTGAGGTCCCTCTCTCATCTGAAGTAGACATTTACTGAAACCGTACTTATAAAAAACAGTCTTGTTGCTCTCTTCTTCCACTGTAAAGTTGCTCACAAATTTGGCTTTAGAATTACCCAGGGATCACCCTCAAATCAAAAGCATAAAATTTTTGTGCATACAGAGGTATCATTAAAGAAAATTTCCTCCAGTGCAGGCCTGGAGATGTGGAATAATAATTTGCACATAGTGAATCACAGCTATAACTCAATCTTACTTATCACTTAATGTCATGTAAAAACTAGCCTCAGTAGACTTTTTTCCTTCACTTAAAAAATTGTGAACACTAAGTAAATATTCTGTCCCTATCTTGTTGTAGGGAGAATATAATTAGGGAAATTATGGCATTACATTTTACCTAGATGGCTGTTTATCAGTAACTACCTGTCTAGAAAAGTAGAGGCACTAAGTGTCAATGTGTATGACCAATTCTATTCAGAGATTTAGGAACATTCCTGCCTAAATTTGGAGATGTTTTATGAAAGAAACAACTCAGGATAAATATATGTTACATATTATTATTGATGTTGGTGACAACAGAAAACTTTAAGAGTAAAATTCAGTTAGAACAAAAATATAGTTGACACGATCAGAAGAATGAAGCACTTATGTCAAAAAAGAAGAATCTATGTTGATCTGGAAGAGCTCTGCTGACCAGGGGGAGGGGAAGGGGAGAAGTGCTCCCTGACGCTTTACTAGGCATCAGTCCTCTCTCTCGACCCACAAGCCTCAACTTTCAGAGCCTGGGTTTCTTATCACTGTCCTCTACTGCCCAGGTTTACATTCCTTCTCTTCTTGTTCCCTCCACTCCACTCCCCTGCCCCCGAGTACGTTGCAGTTCCCTGAAGTGATGACCTAGGGAAAATTTCTCTATCCCCTTTTCCCGCCAGAACTTACTAAGTTTTCTCCAGGTCCCTCTAGGTCCCAAGAGCTAATAAATAAACTTATTCATATGGAAGCACTAATATGTGGTTTAATGTGTTCTCCAGTTCAACCTATTAAGCTGCCCTAAAACTGATGTTTTCAACTCCTTAAAAAAGAAAAAAAAAAAAAAAACCCAAAACAAAGGTGGTACCAGAAGTGGAAATTAGAGGCCTATAGGCAAATCTGCTACAAGTGGAGATATTTCAGTGGAGATTGCTTTTAAGGCCTTTTTAGCTATAGTAATATCTTGTCTATCTATAGGCTGAATTGCCTGAGGCCGCGTCTAGTAGTGAGTAAATCAGTC
>NW_007726346.1:20136-24024 GCF_000696425.1 Galeopterus variegatus | reverse complement strand
CTTCTACCTGGGCTCCTGGGAGTACAGTTTAAAAGTTATTTTGCATGAGGTTAGTACGGAAGATGTAGACATCATTGTAAATATAAGAAACAACTAGTTGGAGGTAGAGAGAAATTGTATAATTAGAAGCATTATCAGCAATCATGAATGAGGACAACCATATATATGTATATAATATGTATAGAATTAATAGATCCCATGCTCATAAATTTATACATGTATTTGTAAACAATGATTACTAGAAAGAGTTCACTTTTATGTCTTCCTTGAGCCAAGGGTCTAGTTATGTCACCATCTGTGTTGAGGAATGTACACTAGAAAATCACAGTACGTGGTCTGGGAAGAGAGCCACAGAAATGAAATGCTGTGGAAGTTGTAGAGATATTTTCCCCTGTTATCCTCATTCAAAACAGGTCAGGCTGCACTGATAACAGCTGCAGAAACAATTGGGGACCTTATTCATAAAATCAAAGGCAAAATGCCAGATGGCAACCAACCAAAAGAATGGAGGTTGGAGAGTATTACAAAATGCTAGTGAAACAGGAACTAGTCCTTTGGAGAATAAACAATCTCTGTATTTTTATTAAAATGTAGAAATCAGATTTTCCCCCCAAAGTTTCAATCAATAGAGTATAAAATAAAAACAACAGGTGTTTGTTAACTAGTAAGTTTATCTATGAAAAAAAACAATTTTCTTAGTTAAAAATTTGATGGGCTGTTCAGGCTGCTCTGTCATTTTTCTTGTCTCTCTTCATAATCTCTATGTAATCCAGAAAGAGTCAGTAAAAGAAGAGAATCTCAGCTTCTTTAATTACTTCCTGTAAATTTGACAACTACTACCTCAGTCTCATTGGCTAGTCCACTTATAAATAAGCCACTCTTTCAAAGACAGCATAATTATTTGGATAGACTTCCCTAGCTATATATCATGCCTATCAAAACTAAGTGCTTCCAACCTACCTTAACAGTGTCTTAACATCTCACTTGAACAATGTGTCTAACTGTTAAATGTTACTTAGTCTTTGTTGGTAAATATTCAAACCGCTTACGATCATTTATTTCAGACGCAAAGTCTGAAATAAAACCCAAAACAAAATTTATTAAAATTAAGCATAAAAAATAAACTCAGTCTTTATAATGAATCAGTCTTTACAATGAATTATTGATTCCTATTTAATCTCACACCAGAATATTGTGTAACTTATGAATTTTATATTTATGAAACTCTATTGGGTGAAAGGCCTAAAAAAATAAGAGTAAACTTATGAATATTTTTGTGTGTATATTTAATTGAGAAAGAAATGGTCACCAAGAAAAACAACACAAACTGGAACTATGTTACAATTCCATGATTTGACAAGCTGCTAAAATTCTAAAATACCAATGTTTTCCATAGAGTTCTGAGAAAAAAATATTTTCAAGGTTTTAAAAGTGTCAGTGCTGGTATGGATAAATAATAATCTAAATTAAAATAGAATTTTATTTATTGGTTCAAGTAGCTTTTTCCTAAGAAAAATTGGGCCTTTGTAACTAATATTTAAGCCTTAGGAATTGATTTAAATACAAGATAAATTAGAAAGAAATATCCTAATCCATGGGACATGTGTGGGATATATATTAAAGTTCTATTTTGTATAGTGTGAAGTAAAAGGAATATCTGATACCGATCCAATTAGTTTGATTCATTAAAAGTAGCCAATTTGATAGTTAAAATCTCTTTCAATGAATAAATTTTGAGGTATTCTAGTTTATCTGGTTTGGCTCTCTATTGACTGAATAAACTGTTTGATTCCAAACATCTATTTTATTATGTTCTGTATAAAGCTTTAAATTAGTATTGCTAGGTATAAAGTTTAACTATGAATGAAACTTACTTTGCTTCCAATCTTTGCCTGTTAGGTATTATCTTATTTCTTTTTATGGAAAATCATTTTGAGGCTTTATCATTTCATAGTGTGGTATATATGTTTAAAATAATTATAGGAAACTGTAGGGCTTTTAGGAAGCAGTAACAAGGTGGGTGGGCTGTCATGTCATTTCTAATATGTGCAATGTGAAATGGAGATGGACGTAATTATGAAAAAAAAATTTCAATGCAAACATACCTTCAGTGAACTTGGAATGTTGCAGGAATGGGAGATTTCTAAAATGAAACAGAATCATCCATTACAAATCAGTGACTTTGTTAATCTTTGTATCAGCATATGTATTAGAACCAAAGGAAATATGGTAATGTGTGCTCGTATCTGGAACATATTAAACTATCACAGTAAAACAATGCACATCTGCATATGTGATTAGTCATGCTTTAATTTTTCTTTAATGGCTATATATGGGGAGGAAGCATTTGAAAAAACCTACCGCTTACTTTTTTATCCTTCTTAATTGAGAAGGAAGGTAGTAGAGACTCAGTCTTACTATTTAATAGTCTATCCCAGACTTGAAAGAGAGAATTGCACAATCAATCAACAAATATTTGTGTGACAGACATTTCTAGAAAGAAGCCAAGGCACATAGTCTCCATAAATGGGAGGATATTAGGTAAGTACATAAAATGTTAAATATCTATAAAAGAGATAAATAGATGCATATTTGTTTGGTACAAAATGCTAAACATATTAAAAGGCAGTAACTTTTATTGGCTTCTAATAAAATATCTCTGGAAAGATAAACAAGAAGCTGATAGTACCAGTTGCTTCCAGAAGGGAACTTAGCTGGTTGAGGGACAGGGTTGGGAAAGAGACAGTTTGTATACACTTTTGTACCCCCTGAATTTTGAACACCAAGAACATAAGAGGGTACTTCAAAAAGTTAGTGGAAAAATTCATATTATCTTTTAATTCTATTTTCCATGAGCTTTTTGAAGTACCCTCATATTACAAGACTATTCTAAAACTAACAACATAAAATGATTAAGTGCATAGTTGGCTTCCAAAATAGTGGTTCAAATGGACACGATTATACCTTGGAATCCTGTTTGGGCCTTAAGGAAGAAACAGTAATCTAGACTGAATAATAAAAGACTGTTAATATTTAGATAGACTGAAAGCAGGGGGAAGCATTCTAGGCAGGACAAATGACATTATGCAAAAGTCTGAAGGAGGAAAATAGAACACTGTGATCTCAGTAAGTAGTCAGAGCTGAGTACAAGTAATTTGGAAGGTAAAGCTGGAGACACTAGGGTACAGATTACAAAAGGCCTTGAATGCCAGGATAAAGAATTAGACTTTAAATAATAGAAGCAGTGGGAAGCTTTGGAGATTTTTGAAAAGGGGAAATTAGTCTCTTAATGATGCTCAGTGCAGATTGGATGATAGAGATTGGAGTGTAATGCAATCTTCCAGGCAAGGAGGCTGGATGTAGATGGTGGGGTTAATTTGTAAAGACTGAAGGGAGGAGACTGAGACAAAGTGATTGGAGGGTAAGGAGAAACTATATGCTGGAGGGTCCCCAAAGACTCGGCTATCATCAGCATCGGATTTGTAAGGGTCAAAAAGACTGGGTTCCGAGAAAATGTTATTTTATTATTGACTCGTAAGTAACTGTTAAGAAAGTATGTACCACATGTTGTTGGTGAATGTACATTTTCATGAAAGTGGAAGGTGTGAAAACCAGATTTTCAGGACTTATGGTGGAAGTGGTAAGACAAAAAAAGAAGCACTATTAAGATTAAATAATCTAATCAATATTTTTTGGATGTCTAATATATGCTAGAAACTGTATCAGGCACTGGGGCTATCACCTGGAACAAGACAGGCTTAATCCCTAACTTTTTGGAGTTGACGTCTTGTGAAGGTAGACATTAAACAAGTAATTAACAGTTAGTGGATCATGTGCCATAGAAGGAGAAGAGTGGGTACATGAGAAGGTTATAGCAATGAAAAGAAG
>NW_007726346.1:8163-19520 GCF_000696425.1 Galeopterus variegatus | reverse complement strand
GATCATGTGCCATAGAAGGAGAAGAGTGGGTACATGAGAAGGTTATAGCAATGAAAAGAAGGTTAGAAATGGGAAAATAGTTGGAGGAATGTGGTAGGGGCACATGATTTTTTTTTTTTCCAACTAGATCCATGTGTCTTTGAAGGCATATTGGAAGGAGTCGTGGTAAGGACAGGAAAAGATAATTGATGATGCAAAGTCCTCGGGGAGGCCAGAGGAGATGGAATTAAGCACAGGTGGAGAGGCTTACTTGTGGAAAAGAAGGACACCGATTTTTCCGGGCAGGAAGGAAGAAAAGAAAACCACAGTCTAAACACAGTATAGAGGTAATGCTGTTCAGAGGTTGGGAAAAGGAAAGCTGAGAATATTCAGGTCTAGGCTCTTAGCCCTCAGAGTAATGTGGAGGCTTGAGGAATATGGGTTTGAAATAGCCAGTGGGAGAGTATGGTGAGACTAATTGGCTTCATTCTGTTTCAAAGTCACAGATTGCACTATTAGCCCCATGTCAACTCAAGGCAGTGGTGTGGCAAATGCATGGTATGGTTACATAGAGCANTTAGCCCCATGTCAACTCAAGGCAGTGGTGTGGCAAATGCATGGTATGGTTACATAGAGCATGGAGAGCTGACTAGTCACAAAAATCCATCACCGTTAATTTTGGAACCTCTCACAGAACATAGCCTAAACAGAAATCTTTAAAATTAATTGGATGGTATAAAAGCCATTTTATTTCTTTTTCATATTATATGAAAATAGGGTATATAATTTACTTATGTATGTAAAGCTTTCCCTGTGTGTAAGCAATCCCGATGTAGTACAAAATAATAAAAGGATTTAGTGAAATAATAAAGAGATTTTCAGCTACTTTGGGAATTTCCCTAAAATTGTGTGAAATAATCACCAGATTATGGTTGCCATGGACCTCCTGATGAAAAGAAATGGTTAAGAGTGCATTCCGTGGCTTCTGACTAAGGATTTTTGGAAGGATAAAAACTCAGAATATGGAATAATTTGGGGGTCTGAAGCAGGATTGTGCCCACAGGTCTCTACTCCCACTGCCAGTTTCAGTTGAAAAGCAAGTGGAAATGGGAAAAAAAAAAACACCTTTGTGGCTGATCTTCCTCAGTGATAGACAAGACTGATGGATCTGGAGTGCTAGCACTAATGTCTGCTCTGGGGCAGACATGGAAGGAAAAGAGCAGACAAGGGCTGGGTGACCCGAGCGTGTGATGACCACGGTGCCTGACAGGCAGCCACACTCTCCTGACCAGGTGGAGCTCTCCTACCTCTTCTCTTCGGCCAAACAGGAAAGCCCACTTCTCAACAGGCCTGGGAGGATGAAGGGTACAAATCCAAAGCCGTGCAGATGATAATCAGGATTTATACTAGTGCATTTAATACATTTAATAGTTTGGGGAGTGTAACCCAGATCTGAGTCTCCAGAAAAAGGATAACTTCTGGCTAGAGACTGGGTGGTATAAATCAAACAGTTCACTGGAAACACAGTGTTGATAGGGCCATTGTAATTCATGAATAGATATTTTAATGAGAAAAGGCTACATATTGTGTTGTCACACACTCCTTGCACTAATATCTCTTTGTCATTTAGTTGTGGATTATTTTAATTTTATTAAACAGCATTGCCTATCATTTTATATCGTGTGATAAATTGCAGTTAAATAGAAAGGGTTCTTGTAACTTAAAAATAGATAGAATTCTGTTATAGCCACATTTTACAGGGCATCAGAAGTCAGTCTGTCCTCTTCATTTATTTATTTATTTATTTTAAATTAAATCTGTTTATCAGATAACCTAAGCCTTTAAAGCCATATATCCTATTTTAATTAAAAAAAATTCTGGTTGTGATCATTGTATAGAATTAAAATCCCATGTAAAATATGGGAAGAAGGGAGGTAAGGGGAGGTCATATAGTGTTACCTGATAAAAGGAGACAGTAATATTTAAAATGAGGTAAGTGTTGCACCGATTTATGATGTATTTTATCTGCAGGAGAAACCATAGTTTATCGTGGTGTCATTCAGCTTGAATCGTCAGCTGTATATCTTTGACTTTTTGAATGTAGCTGTTGAAAGGAAAGGACTTTCAGAGATGTGAGCTATGAGATAGATCAAAAGCTTAAAGCAATTTTGCTTTGCTAGTTCAAATACATTTTTATTGAAACATATTTTGTTGTCATGCATGCATAAATATTCTATAGTATCAGTCGAACAGCGTGAGGCTGCAAGAGTCACTGGGTGTTATTAACAGAAAGGCGAGAATTCAAATATCCCTATAACTTCTATAATCTCAAGCTCTGCTTTGTATGGTTTTTCTATTTTAACATCTAATTTTGTAGTCACCATTGTTTTTCATAGATAATTTTTATTGTATAAAATAGAAATAAATTTGTGATGTTGGGATTTACAGACTAAATTTAACAGTAAATTTAAGGAACGTAAATCCTTATGATAATGGGAAACACTAATTAATTAGAGTGTTTTAGGAAGCTGATTATAGTTCTACATCCTATATGAGCCAATAATCTGTACTGTTAGGTTTTTTTTAGTTTATTTTTTCTGTCATTATGTTTATATTTCTTTGTTGTTTTCAACTGGTAGCACTGTAAATACTGATGAAACAATTAAAGCTTGCCAGTCACTACTTTAATAATAATTTGTTAATTTGAGTTAGATCTATTTTCTTACTCCAGCTTCAGATTTTCTCACTATGTTAACATTTCTTCCCATTTAAGTATTTTTAGAAATGAAGAAAAATATTTTTCTTCAGTTATTGGAATAGATTTTATCACTTTGAACATTTTTTTTTCAGGAGGTGATTTTAGTTTAAAATTGAATTAAAACATGAGCTATTAAAGAGAGTTATTGGAATTATTACGGATAGGGTTGGACTAGCAATACTGTAGTATGAAAACAGGAAGGAATTGAAGTTCCTTAAACAGTCTGCATTAAATAGTCCCAAAGGACCAAAGGATTTAAATTATTTAGTACAAAAATATTCAGTAGAAGAGACAGGTGAGACCAAGAGGAGATATTCTACTGCTTGTTCTGCACTTTTAAAATCTATTATTGCTTCATTTTAATTTTTAAAGACTACAGTTAATAAAGTGATTACTTTATTATAAATAAAGAGGTTAATTAAATTTTTTGTGTTCCCTTTAGCAAGCTTTTAAGAATAAATATCTAGAATGTGTTCTTGCTCATGCATTCTCAATAAGGCTAATGATTTGAGGTTTAGGAGGAAAAAAAAAAAGAATTAGGGCTCATAAATTAAATGTACTGATCCCTGTCTCCCCAAAGCATGGGCATCTTATGAAATACAGATTTTTCTCTGCTGTGTTCTCATCTCTCTGTAAAATGGAGAAATAGCACAGGTTTTCTTAAAAGGATTTAAAAAATGATAAAGCAGCCTAGTGTTTTGAGTTGGTGTAGCAATTTATACAAGGGACTTGGAGACTCATATAATTCCGGGTATTATTTGAAGAACAGCAGCTCGAAGGGTTCTGATGCCTTGTATATCTTACCCAGGCTTTATTAGAATGTTTACAAAAGGACTCACTTCATAACTCACATCCTTTCTTAACAGCAGTAACTATAAAGCAGCAAACATATGACAGATGTGTGTCTGTGTGTCTTTCCTGACTTGTTTTAGCTTTGTAGAAATTTTGTTTTGTTTGTTTCGATTTTAAGAAAATCATTAGCAGAGGATCACTTCACATTAATAAACATTTTCTTGTTTGTATCTGCTTGCTTAATTATTGTATTTCCATCAGAGAAAATATTAAGTTTCTATATTTAATTTAGGCCACTCCATGCTAAATTCACATTTATTGCAGCTTATGGTAATAAAATACCTTTAAATATTTTCACCATATTTTATACTTTGCTATTTCAAAGACTTTTTTTTTCAAAGTCTTTTTGTCCTCTTCTCCCCCCTCCCCCACTCTTTTACTACTTCAACAAGGTGAAGATCTTATAAAATAGAGATCTTAAAGACCAAAAAGCATGTTATGAAATCTTTTGAAAAAGTGAGTCCCAGAATTTCTTACATTTAAACAGAAAAACATTGTAATTGATCTAAGTATCTAGTTTATATACTAAATGAAAAAAATGCACAAGAATAGAGTAAATGCTAAGTCAAATGTTAAATACTAGACTTTGTGAACAAACAAAAAAATCCATTTATTAAGAACAAATTTATTTATTCATGATGTTTCTTAAATATCTTTTATGTGAGAAATGTTGCATTAAATATTTTAATTTTGTGACCTAGATGGCACTATAAACTATTTTGATTTCTTGTTTGTCAGAAAAGAATTGCATATACCACATATGATAAAATTGTGCTAATTCATGTTCTGTTCATTTAACCAATGATTGACTTAAGTGGCAATGAACTCATTCCACTAATTATAATTATTTGTGGAATTAGTAATGATACAGACTACAATGAGTTTATTAAAATGATTAAAATGTTAAAAAAAACCCTATTTTGGGAAAATGTTTGTCTCCCTTTTGCAAAAAAGGAATGGAAATAAAAGAAGAGAGGTTTCTACCCTGTGTTAGGATATAGCACATATTCTTTCCCTGTAAAAGCTTTTCTGTTAATTATATAGGTTATGTGTTAAATTCTAATGTGGATTATAACATTTCATTAAAGTATAATTATAATATAGTGTCATTGTAATATTTTATTATGTATTTCAATATTTTAATCTAATTAGATGGATTAACTATCCTTAACCCAGTAAAACTCAATATATCCTGTATTTCAGAATCATAAACAACCATTTCTTAAAACAAGATACAATTTAACTGGAGACTATTCAACTGGTGTTTTTAGCTCTGCCTCCTTCTTCACCATCAAATTTTCTCCTTTCTATCTCTTCATTCTCCCTTTTCTAGGAAAGAAGTTTTTTCATCATTTTTATCATTGTGCTTTCATTTACAGGCATTTGCTTTTTAACTTTTCTCTCAGTAAATTCTTCCTGGATATTACATAAAGTATCAGTTTATATTCTGTTTTTGGAGCTGATTTATGATTTAGTAGGGTGTTTTTCTAAATATTTCCTAATAAGTTCATTAAGTACCTTCCAATTAACTAAGCCCTCCAGACTTTTGATAATTCTTTAGTACAAGTGAATAACACCTCCTGCTAAAAAGTAAATTTTGTTAAGAGACGTACAACTTAGTTACTCATAACATGTGCACTGATACTACAATTACTCTGATAGACTTATTTCTGAGGGTTAATGAAATTAAAACATTTCCATCGCAAAAGTGATTTCTCATTTTACCCTGATGGGTACTTTGTGAATAACCAAAAGAAAAAAATCACAATGTAATAGTATACAACTGAACCAAAATGATGAATCTTCAAAGAATATTTTAAACACCACTGATTCTGAAGGATTTCCTCCAATACTCATTCGGTTTAATAGTTTTAAAGCTTGCCATCACTATATTGTAAAAATAAAAAGCAATGCAGTACTCCCATCTTTATCTATCTATATTGATCATCTGTGTACGTCTATTTATCCATTCATCTGCCCATCTCTTACCTACCTTGCCAACTATCAAAAATCAGTCATTTGCTAGTGTGAAAAAGTTATTCAAAACTTTCAAATGTCCTGAAAAGCTGACTTTATTATTTGCGTATTTTAGTAGTGCTGTATTTGAGAAAAACATCATTCTGCCCTCAAAATTCAAAACCATTTTAAAAAGTGTCTATTTTAAATCATATTGAAATTATGTTATTTAAGCTTTTTAATAACCATTACAACTAGGCATGGTTCACACTAAATTATCATTATATTTATAATTAGTACCTGATGCCAAAATAAAAATTCAAGTCTAAATGGCACAGAAAGAAAAATTACCTGAAACTAACCAATTGATCGATTATTATGAAATTTATTATCTTTTCCTAGGAGCCAAAAGCCACTATGACTGCATTATTTTATTGCTATGAATATTTTCCTAATCATTAAACTTAGATGCTTTATAAAGGATAGCATTTTATGAATTGAAATAAATTATTGGTAAAAGGTAGAAGATGTCAACTTTCCATCTATTGAATAGTGAGAACAGTTGCAAAAATGTATTATCATTTAAAATTTTGATCACTTTTTTTTTTTTATCTCTGTAAAAAAAACTAAGGCTTTTTGCTTGTTGCATTGCTACAATTCTTCCGTCAGAAGACAGGACTGTGAAAATCCACAATAGCCTTCAATGTGACTTGATGAATAGCAAGAGAGCTTAGTGGAAATGTTGAACTCCTTCATGATTAAAAAGCAAACCTTTAATGTAGTTTTTGTTTACCATGTCATAAGTGCAGCGTTGGAAGTTACTGCCAAAGAGTCATTGGAACAGGCATCAGTAAGGCAATGTCAGCCAGCCAATGCTTTGAAAATGATTCAGTTCCTCTAGCCTTATGACTAAAATAATATCCAGTGGCTCCAGCCCCAAGCCTGGTTAATGCATCTGTCCAGAACACATAATTACTCGGTCATAACATTCCCCCGGCCACCAGCCAACAAACCAATCAGCATTTCTTCCTAACTCACCAGAATTTTTGCTGTGTCAAACTGTTTGATCTCTAGGTAGTAAAAATGCAAAAAATGGAAGGACACTGCACTGGAAGGTTTTAATTTAAAATAGTTTCTCATGGAAATTAAATTTGAAGAGAAACATGTTTTTGTTGTCATGACTGAAGTCGAAATTTTAATTTGTGTCCCTTTGCATATCATGTAGTTTGTTTTAGTAGTTTTAGTGTGGAAATATTCTAAGAACAAAATAATGGTGACTATATCTTGAGTTACTATTTGTTTCCAAAACAACAAATATAGTGGTAAAAACGTTATCTTTTTGGTTAATATAAATATATTGTATATGCATATATTTATGTACATGTGTATACAGAATTCTTTACATCACTTTCTGAGAGCAATTAAGAAAATACCTGTGCATATATTTATATGTATGTGTGTGTGTAGTGTAGGCTTTTACACGAACTCTTTACATTTGAATAATTGTTAATAAGATCCTTGAAATTATTCTCGATTAAATTACATGATTTTCCCATGTTTTCCACACACTCATCTAGAAATGTTTTAAAACGGATTTCAAAAATCATTTTTTATGAAGTGAAGTTTCAGTGAGTACGTGAAATTTGAGCTTAGTTATAAAGAATAAATGGATTTAAGTCATCAGAGGAAATGAGGAAGAACACTGCATATAACAAGAAAAGCATGTGGGAAGAAGTGTAGGTGTGACAGAAAGTGGCATGCTCAGGAAAGTAGGAGAAAGTAGGTCTTTCTGGAGTGTAAAGAGCTCATGTGAGAGTAATATGAGATGAGGTAGCAGTGATGGCATGGATCAGGCTGAGAATCAAATTAATAGGCAAAATAGAAACATAGATATTATGCCTGATAATTTGAAGAAATGACATGGGAGTACTTTAAGGGGTTAATTTATAAACACGTGAAAATATTTTCTCGGTATTTCCCCTTAACTTTGCTTCATCCTATACCAGGTTTAGATGGCAGCGTGCCTATTGGGTCATATTTCTCTCCTCATGTTTGATATGAATAGAAAGAAGTGAAGGACTGCTTTGTTCCCACAAACAGTTGGCAAAATTTTCAGAGCATCAGTTCTTTACCTGAGGCACACACTGACCTGCAAGGAAACAGCACCTGGAATGAAGATAGAAGAAGATGTCACAGAACAAATTTTGTCTTCCAAATAGCCGGTTACTGAATACTTGTAAAAAGGAGCACAGTGAATGTCCCTTTTCACTGAAGAGGAGGGAATTATGCACATACATGCACCTACATATACACACATAATGTTTTCTGCCTAGTTTCTTTTTGTACTGGGTCATAATGCATTTTTGTGTATGGACATTCACATTTACAGTTTATGGACTGGTCTTCATGTTTCATTTCCCAGTGACAGTGTTGTTCACATGTCACAAACCTTGAAGTATTTACCAAGAGACTGAAATACTTAACAGCATGGACCATCTTGAAGACATAATTGCTTTCCTTTGTTGTGATTGAATATTTTGTAATTATAAAAGCTACTTGAGCTTGCATTAATGTTAATGTTGTTAGCTCCAAAGAGGCAAAGTGTATCTATGGAGAGAATGTATGGAGTGCTGAGGCTACTGCTTATAGTTGTAAATCTGCATACTCGTGTCCAACTATATCCTCAAAAATAGATCTAGTTTGGAAAGGAAACTCGTTTGAAGGATGGATGTAACTATTAAAGTGATAAATTTAAGAAACTATTTTATCTTCAAGAGAAGAAGACAGAGTGTTAGTGAATTACTATCATCTCTGCTATTAATAAACTCTGTTCAGTGATTTCAGGGAATAGACATCAAATATGGAGCTTTCCATTTTGAGTTAACGGAATCCGTGCTCTAAGGCAGGCACTGTCCAATAATAACAGAATGAGAACCATGTATATAATTTTGTGATTTGTAGTGGTTTAATATCCACATTAGAACAAGTGAAAAAAAAACAGATGAAATTAGAAATTAATTTCAGAACATTTTATTTAAAACAATATGTTAATATTATTTCAATATTTAAATGTAAAATACAGTCACACCCTGCACGATGACCTTTGGTCAAAGGGGGACTGCATATACGAAGGTGGGTCCCTAAGATCATAATGGAGCAATGAAAAATTATTGCCTTGTGACATTGTATCCATTGTAATGTTGTAGTGTAATTACTTTATTTTTAAAATAAATTTAGTGTAGCCTAAGTGTACAGTGTTTTTAAAGTATGGTAATGTCCTAGGCCTTCACATTCACTCAACATTCACTCACTGACTCACCCAGAGCAACCTCCAGTCCTGCAAGCTTCGTTCATGGTAAGTGCCCTATACAGGTGTACCATTTTTAATCTTTTGTCCTATATTTTTACTGTAGCTTTTCTGTGTTTAGATATGTTTAGATAAACAAACACCATTTTGTTACAATTGCCTACAGTATTAAGTACAATAATGTGCTCTGTAGGTTTGTAGCCTAGGAGCAATAAGCTATACCATACAGCCTAGGTGTGTAAGAGGCTATACCATCTAGTTTTATGTAAGTACACTCCATGGTATTTGCACATGATATAATCACCTAACAACATGTTTCTCAGAATGTATCCCCGTTGCTAAGAGATCCATGACTGTATTAAGAAGATATTTACATTCTTACAGTATGCTTTTGATTTATACAGCACATCTCAATTTAGACTAGCCATATTTCAAGGGTTCAATAGCCCCACATGGATAGTGGTTACCATATTAGACAGCAGAATCCAATGTGAGAGCAGCTGAACCCATGATCATGGTATGCTAACTTGGAGGCACATCTGAAAATGGCATATCCTCTATGTTTTAGTCCTTGCACAGCAACATCACAAAGACATTCACTACAGACATCTTCTGTCAGATATTTACTTAGATTTACTCACATATGTATCATGTTTCTTGCTTTTTCTTTTTGAGTCTCTGAGATTTCCTTAGGGATAAAGTTTTTTCAGCCTGAAAAATATTTTAAATACAAGTCTGCTGAAGATGAATTTTCTTAGTTTTTGTTTATCTGAAAACTTCATCATATTACCTTATTTTTTGTGGGATTATTTTTGCTATGCATATCATTCTAATTTAGATCATTATTTTATTTAAATACCTTAAATATAGTTTTCTGTTTTTGTTTTTTTTTCCTTTTTGTCTTTTTTTACTGACTGGTAATGGGATCGCAACCCTCGGTGTTGCGTCCGCACCGCGCTCAGCCAGTGAGCGAGAACCGGTCTCCACATGGGATCCGAACCTTTGGCGGGAGCGCCGCCGCGCTCCCAAGCGGCGCACTCTCCAGTGCGCCACCGGGCTTGCCCAATTTTCTGGGGTTTTTTTTGTGATTTTCGTTTGTCATTTGTTTTTGTTTTTCACTCCTATTGTTTCTGTTGAAAAGTCAGTTGTCAGTCCAATTGTTGCTTCTTTGGAAGATAATCTGTTCTTTTTTCTTTTAATTGCTTTAAGATTTTCTCTTTAGTTTTGAGCATGGCTTTCAACATCATTTTTATCATGATGTGAGTAGGTGTTGACTTCTTTTTAGTTTTTTCTGCTTGTGCTTTGTATAGCTTTTTGAATTTAGGCTTGATTTGTTGTTCCATCAGTTTGGAAATATTCTTAGCCATTTCCTTTTTTAATATAACTGCTGTTCCATTCTTTTTCTGTTCTTCTTCTGAGATTTCCATTATACTTATGTTAAACTTTTATACTATATCCCTTTATAATTTTTATTTTCTTTTGTGTTTTTTGTCCTTTAGTCTCTCCATGCTTCATTCTGAAAATTTTCTTCTTATTACATCCCATTTCACTAACCTCTCTTAAACCACCTTTAATTTACTATAAAACCTATCCACCGAGCTATTAATTCTGGTAAGTGTATTTTCTGTTCTGGCATTTCCATTTAAAAAAAAATAGATTTCAGTTCTCTACCAAAATTTGAAATCTTGTCTATGTCCTTGAACATTGTAAGCATTAACTCCAAATTTGACATTCCTGTGAGTCTGTTTTTAATGTTTGTTTCTGCTGTTTCTCAGTAGTGTTGCTTTTTGGTGTCTGCTTTTTAATTTTTTTAAATTGTTCTTGGAACATTGTGTTTACACAATTGCTCCTTAAAATATTCTGGAAAAGAGGATAATATAATTTCCAGAGAATATTTACTTTTCCTTCTACCAGGCACACCTGGGAACACATCAAGGTGGGAATCATCTTAATCCAATTTGAAGTATTGACATGATTTTAAGTTAAATGTAGTTCCTGCAGGTGCTATACAACATCATTTCACTCTTATCCTAACTCTTTGCTTTTATTGTCAGAAGGTGCATTCCTTCAGAGTTCCAACCCAAAGTAGGGAGAATTCAGCTGGGAACTCCCTCTGGTAAGCTCTGGGCTATTTCTGTTCTCTCAGTCAAAAGCATCACTTCTCTCTCATCTTTCCTCTCTCAAATCATGGGAAAAATCCCCACCAAACAAGTGAAAAATGGTCACTGAGCTGGGCTCACTTTTCTGGTTCTCTTTCTTGTTACAAGATTCTGAACCAGTAACTTCATTAACATGTTAACTCTCCCATGCCTTAAGGCAAATATTTTGTATGTTTTGTCCAGCTTTTATAGTGCAGGGCAGAGAACTGCTCCGGTTATCTAGTTTGTCATTTTCCCTTTAAGTATGTCTAATTCCTAAAACTGATGGTATTTTTTGTCCATTTCTTGATCGAACTCACCTCATTACAGTGGCATTTTATCTGCCTTTGGTTACGGCTGATCTAAC
>NW_007726346.1:6901-8128 GCF_000696425.1 Galeopterus variegatus | reverse complement strand
TGCCTTAAGGCAAATATTTTGTATGTTTTGTCCAGCTTTTATAGTGCAGGGCAGAGAACTGCTCCGGTTATCTAGTTTGTCATTTTCCCTTTAAGTATGTCTAATTCCTAAAACTGATGGTATTTTTTGTCCATTTCTTGATCGAACTCACCTCATTACAGTGGCATTTTATCTGCCTTTGGTTACGGCTGATCTAACAGACTGAATCAGAATCCCTGTGGGCTAAGCATCACCTTTTAAAAATCTTCATGTTTTTTATCCCCTTCACATCTCTCTCCGTCTAAATTTAACCAGAATACACCTTAAAAGTTTTTCAATTATTTTGTATTTTCTTTGAGATAAAGTAGATATTTTTCAGATATATGATATATCCAAAAGTAGATCTGGTTTGCATCTATAGATCATGACATCTTAACAAAATATATGTCAAATATTAACTTGCACAGAAGCCCTAAAAATACTTTTCTTTAAATTCTATTCGATATGAGCAGTTTTTAGCATAGATTTTGAAAACAAGAATTAAGATTCTTTTCTTTATGTGTAGCATGTTCTCTAACTGTACTGTTATTGGTTGTTTCAGCTGATTTCTTTTGTTTGTGTTTGATTATTTGCTATTTTGCTCATTCACATGTCAGATAATAAATTTGTATTTGAAAAGTCTAAAGATCAATTACAGTAGTAGATTTCTTGGAGTCTAATAGAGGGTCTATCCTTGAGTGCTTTTGATATTCAGAGAAACTTCATATACCCCAGGTCTAGCTAATTTAGAAGAAAAAGAGATATGATTTCTTAGTCTAGGAATTCTCAGTCCTATTTCCCTTATCTCTGAGCTCCCTTAACTAGCGTGTGTGTCAAAGGTGGCTTGCACACCACCCCAGTTCCAAACACTTGCCTTGCTCTCTGGCTTCTATAGATGCTCTCTGCTTCTATGGATGAATGGGCCTGCTGTGACAGTTGCTCCCTTTTCTTCATGTTGCTCATAACCATGCTCCTAAAGCCCACCCTCCTCAATGAACACCTCTTGCTCTGGTTCTGTGGCTTCCCTGCTACTGAGATGCAAGATACTAGGGGATCCAATGGGAGCTAATGTGTGTGCAACCGTAAGTGTTAATACCCTTCGGGCAAATTTTAACAATGTGAGGGCTGGTAGATAAGTTCTACTTTTCCCCTCAACCCTAAAAGGACTGTTTAGAGACTCAGTAGTTTCATAAACACACCCTGGAGATA
>NW_007726346.1:6010-6883 GCF_000696425.1 Galeopterus variegatus | reverse complement strand
CCCTCAACCCTAAAAGGACTGTTTAGAGACTCAGTAGTTTCATAAACACACCCTGGAGATATCTTGTGAAAATGAACAATCAGCTCATCATGAAGCTGTATAGCACAATAATGGATTCCCTTGTGTTTGATCTCCCACACATTTTCCCTCATGCCTGCATTTCTGGACTGACTTTCCTGATAAAGTGTTAGCACATTTGCTTTTGCCTCAGACTCTGTTTTTAGGGAATTTGGCTAAGATAGACTGTATCAGCAACATAATGAGTATTTATGACTGTGTTATTGCTAACTTAGTAGGCCCTTGATAAACACATGTGCAATATTGATTAAAGACTTATACTTACCAGAAGATAGTTTGATAAAGATGACTAGCCAATTGAAGCTCAAAATGGTAATAATAGCAAAAATTTAGTGAGAATTTACTGTCTGCCGGACACTGTCATAAGTGCTTTACAAGTATAATTTCTTTTAGTCTTCCCAGTAGTCCAACTGTTTGGTACTACTATTAATCAAGTTTTTACACATAGGAAAACTGAAGTTGTGAGTCATTAAATAACTCATCTAGGATCATGAGTTAATATCAGAATTGGGATCCAAATTATACAATTCCAGAACTTATGTTCTTGACCACAAAATGTACTGCCAGTCTGAAGTTTTATTTTTGTTTTTATACTTCTCTTTTATTTGGTTTTATTGGTCACTGTTATGGGTAAATGTGACTCCTAAAGTTTCGTGTATTGGAACTTACTCTCCACTGTAATAGTGTTAAGAGGGTGGGAAATCCTATCATGGAAATTGAAAGGTGGAGCCTTTGAATTGATCCATCATGGAGTAAATGGCTTTAACAGGAGAGCAACTGAGAAGCTTAGCTCTC
>NW_007726346.1:1851-5494 GCF_000696425.1 Galeopterus variegatus | reverse complement strand
GAATTGATCCATCATGGAGTAAATGGCTTTAACAGGAGAGCAACTGAGAAGCTTAGCTCTCTCTTGCTAAAGGCATTCGCCATGTGACTCCCTGCATTGCTATGAACAGTCACCACCCACCAACAAGGCCCTCACCAAATGCGTTCCCTAGACTTTGGACTTCCCAGCCTCTGAAACTGTAAGAAATAAATTTTATTTCTTTATAAATTACTCAGTTTCAGGTATTCTGTTATAAGCAACAGAAATGCACTAACACAGTCATGCTATTATTTCCTACTGTGATGAAATCTAGGAAGGGCATCTGGGGAAGGCATATTTTTCAGTATCTTCTTTTTTTTTTTCCTTTTTGTCTTTTTCCATGTCCGACAACGGATCACAACCCTCAGTGTTGCCCCCGTACCGGACCGGGACCAGCAACGGGATTGCAACCCTCGGTGTTGCCCCCGCGCCTCGCTCAGCCAGTGAGCGGGAACCGGTCTGTATGTGGGATCCGAACCCTCGGCGGGAGCGCCGACACGCTTCCCAAGCGGCACACTATAGCAGTGCGCCACCGGGCCGGCCCTTTCAGTATCTTCTACCTACTCATTTTTCTAACAAAGCTCCTTTTTTGGGAACTTCTAGCATATTCATGTTCCCATTTAGCATTACTTTTTTCACAGCATCAACAATGTCACTCTCACCCTTCAAGTTGAAGAAAAAAGAAGCAGTAGTTGTTTTTGTGGAGAAATGCAGGAATAAGAGAAACAAGAGAAAATAAGTGTCAGACACTTCAAAAATTTGTACAGTAGTGAAATTTGAGTGATAAATGTGCAAGAAATGCACACACACTGGCTCTAATTTTAAAAAGTATGGAGAGTTTAAAAATATCTATTCATATTGAATAGCTGAGAAGATATCAAAAAATGAAATATTCTTTCTAAAACTAACGAGTAAGACATCTGTTAATTCAGGTTAATTATCAAAGTCAATTAAAATGATGTTTTCCCAAAAGAAGAAAATGCAAAAACAAGTAGATGATTAAAAGCAGTTCCTTGTTTAATATATCTTAATCATCCCGAGAAATAATATTTTACTTCATTAGTTTACCTAGGATATCCAACCTGGTTTTCCAACTCATATTAACTCCTTGAAATAGATAAGTACTTTAATATTTTAAAAAGTATTAGAAAATTTAAAAAATAATAATTTGAAGCAATGAAAGCAGTAACATATTGACTTTAATTTATTTTATCCTTTTTCTTACTTAGAAACATGATTAAAAATTATATCATATTTAGTAAAATGCCTCTAACTCAGAAAATGAATAATAATTAAATCACAGGTAGGAAATATTCTTGGAATTCATTTGACCTGGAAATGAATTCTAAGTAGTTAGTTATCCATCTCAGCAGGAAATCTGACAAATTAGGTATTTTCATAATTAAACAACAACATTTAACAATTATCTATCTTGCTAGGAACTATTTTAGATGCTTGGAATCTGGAACTGAAAAATACATAAAATTTCTTTTATGAAGCCTACATTCTACTGAGGGAAATAAATAATAAGAGGATATAAAATATATTTTCAGATTGAGGTAAATGCTATGAGAAATAATAAATCAATGTGGGATGACAGCTCATTTTGAAGTACTGGCGCTGGGAATTAGCCATTTCAGCAATGGGGCCATTTTAAAGAATCCAAATTCTCAAGTACAGAATGTTGTGGATAATGAGAATCTGAAGATTCACTCTTAAATGCCATGGCCTTCTGCCCGTGTAGATCAACATGAAATCACAGAGGTGGAATAGTTTTCATAATGCACCTTGTCTAACGCCTTCATGTTGTAGATGACAGTGAAAATGGGAAATTTCAGTTGACTTTACCCTAGATTATACAAATGGTCAAGGGCAAGGCCAGATTTTCTAGTTCTCAGCCAAATATTCTTTAGCCATCTTTTATTCACCCTGTTATTCACCCTGTTTCTGTATGAATGAAAGAGAATGATTCAGCTTCAGATATCCAGAAAGCTTTTTCTTGACTCATATTCTTCAGGTCTTTATTCTAACTTCTCAGTCTTTCCCTGCTGCTTTATCTAAAAGAGCAACCCCATACAAATTGAGAGGAAATTCTCCACAAGTCATTTTCATCTTGGAACATCTTTCTTGCAAGTGAGACACTGACTGCCTTTTGTTCTAGATTATTCTTTCAAGGATGTCCTTGAAAGATAAGGATTGTATCACTCCCTAAAGCAAAGCACAGGTTTGCTTAAAGTCTTGGAAGACATAGGTAGTGAAGGTCTCTGGAGCAGTGAATGTAGAGCAGTGTCAGAGGAGCACCTCTGCTGTTGGCCTCAGTATTTAGCATGAGTGCCTCTACTGTCTGATGTCCAAAGCTCTGTCTGCGCAGGTGCTATCCTATTAGTTGGCAGGGCTGAAGCCTCAGTCTTAATGGCCCAAATTGTAGTGCCAAGACACCTTCACTAGCAAGGGTGGGCTAGTAAATCCTGTCAAAATGCAGGGGACTGGTCACCAAGTAAAGGCTCTTGCTACTCTGTGGGTGAATCCACACTGCTCAGTCCCTCTGGAAATCAAGAAAAAAACTGCTGTCTCTTCAGCCCTGCACCAAAAAAGAGACCCAGGATTTTATTAGACTCTGAATATTGGTGACGGTATATGCCTCACTTGGGCATCCTACCTTGTTTTTCTATTGGCTAATCCACAGATCAGCATACTTGGAATAAGGCCCAACCAACAGGCTGCTTGGAAGCTGTGCAGCAAGCTAAAGTACTCATTGTCTGCCATTGTAGCCCCACAGACCAAATATCACCTTGAAGCTGTGACTGATGGTTTTGCTGATGGACCACTTGCCAAAGGGAGGCAACATCTGTCAGGAGGTCCTTAATGTTCTGGACTTGTTAACTCTTTGATATGGTTACACGATACACCCCTTTTATAAAGCAGCTCTTAGATTTCTACTGAGCTCTTGCTATAACTGAACGCCTGACTCATGGAAGTCTTGTGACTTTCCAGCCTGATATTCCCATTTTGTGGTGGGTCAACTTAGATTCAATGACTAGTAAGCTGGAAAGGGCTTAATCAGCCTTACCTGTCAAATGGAGTAGTATGTTATAAAATACAACTGGTCTGGCCCCAGTGCCATCTTGACTTTATGTGAAAAAGTGGCAGCTATTTTTTATTTTTTTTATACCCTTATGCCCCACTCCACCATCTGAAACAAAGCTACTGGCTCAATGGGGCACAGTGTTCACAGAGTTCTCTTAAATGTCTAGGCCTGGTTCACTGATGGTTTAGCTAAGCTGTATTCACTGATACAGCTCGTATCCACTGGGCTGCTGTGTCTTCAACCCAAGCACCAGCTAAGCAGCGCCTGAAGTGGACATGATCGGTGTACTCAGTGAACAGAATTTAAAGTCATTCTCAGAGCTCTGATCTCTATTTGCCCATGGATGAAGTTGTACTTTCACTAACCCTTGGGCTATTGCCATGGCCCACCTCTTTGCTCTGCCATTTGAAAAACTACATGTTGGCCTATTAAACATCCCTCTTTGGGGTCATAAACTCTGGAAAAAATCCAGACAATCACATTGTCTGGGCCACTAGTGTAGATGGCCACAGTAAGACCTTGTGCTCTGCTTATAGT
>NW_007726346.1:0-933 GCF_000696425.1 Galeopterus variegatus | reverse complement strand
ATGAGACTGTAGGGACAGTGAAGGGAAATGGTCAGGGCCCCTCAGATGTTCAGAATCTTGCCGAGCATTTGATGTAAATATGTACAGGTGCTCAGGTGTTCCTTGGCTATTGTCTAATGTAATTGCACATGTATGCCCAGGTGTCCTGGGTTATGGACTTAAGTATAAAGGATGAGTGGCTCTGATCCATTGTGTCCCCCACCCCCAGGATGCCCCCAGGGGGCCACGGGGAGGCTGCTACTGCTGCTGGATGCTGTTGCTGCAAGCTGTTGCAGCCAGTGCCCCAGGATGCTCTGAGAGACCACCACCACTGCTGCTTCTGCTGCTACTGCTGCTGTAAGCTGCTGCTGCTGCTACTGCTGAGGACTGAGCTCCTGTCATCTGCCAATGGCTCCTGGGATCTTTCCCAATTACCTAGCTTATGGACCTGTCTGTGAGGGGTCTGGTGATCCAGTCTGNAGTATGTTATAAAATACAACTGGTCTGGCCCCAGTGCCATCTTGACTTTATGTGAAAAAGTAGCAGCTATTTTTAATTTTTTTTATAACTTTATGCCCCACTCCACCATCTGAAACAAAGCTACTGGCTCAATGGGGCACAGTGTTCACAGAGTTTTCTTAAATGTCTAGGCCTGGTTCACTGATGGTTTGGCTAAGCTGTATTCACTGATACAGCTCGTATCCACTGGGCTGCTGTGTCTTCAACCCAAGCACCAGCTAAGCAGCGCCTGAAGTGGACATGATCGGTGTACTCAGCGAACAGAATTTAAGGTCATTCTCAGAGCTCTGATCTCTATTTGCCCATGGATGAAGTTGTACTTTCACTAACCCTTGGGCTATTGCCATGGCCCACCTCTTTGCTCTGCCATTTGAAAAACTACATGTTGGCCTATTAAACATCCCTCTTTGGGGTCATAAACTCTGGAAAAAATCC
>NW_007726345.1:829557-832808 GCF_000696425.1 Galeopterus variegatus | reverse complement strand
TGAAAAAAAAAAAAAAAAAAAAAAAAAAAATTTAAAGGCCCTATCTCCAAAGACAGTCACATTCTGAGGCACTGGGGGTTTGGACTTCAACTTAAGGATCTCGGGGAACACAATCCAACCCATAACATCCTCTGTCTCTTTCCCTCTGACTTCCTGTCATTGCACATCCTCTCATATTGGAAGCCGCTGGAGTGGCCAATGGCATGTTGGGAACGTAGCTGAAGAGAAGTTGAGTCAGGGATGCCTTGGTTTGGGTTTAGTGGGATATATATATATATACATGGGGCTGCATCAATCAGTGAAGGTCAGGTTATTGCCTCCTGAGCAGGTGCACTGGTTGTAGGAGTGCCCTCCCCAACACTGTGCCACCCCCAGGCACCAGGCCAGGAACGTGTGCTACTGTGCCTGGCACCAGAAGTCTATGGACAGAGGAGGAGATGCAAGGCTTGAAGCGGAATTCTTCCAGCAGGAGAGGCCTGGCTTTGCAGACCTTGACAGTCCCACAGTAACCTGGAAATCACCTAATCCAGGACTGGTCAGGTTTCAGCAGGCATCAGAATCACGTGGAACATTCAGTAAAATACTGATTACTGGGCAATGCTGCTTGGGGGCTCCATTCGGCAGGATGCAAAGAAGCCGGGTGTGCGTCTTCCCTGTGCTCCCCCAGGTGCCCTGGCCTAGCTGGCCTAGTTGTCTTCTGGTTTGAACTTGACCAGTTGCCTGTCACCATGAAAATTAGTAAAATTGCTGGGCCGGCCCGTGGCTCACTCGGGAGAGTGCGGTGCTGATAACACAAAGGCCATGGATTCGGATCCCACATAGGGATGGCCGGTTTGCTCACTGGCTGAGAGTGGTGTTGACAACACCAAGCCAAGGGTTGAGATCCCCTTACCGGTCATCTTTAAAAAAAAAGAAAATTAGTAAAATTGCAATGAGAAGAAATGATAGAGGTTTCCCAAATTTGAAAATAATCTAAAATTGTACACGACATTACCAGTGATGAGATATGAAGCTGAAAAAAAGCTTTCTAACCAACATTAAATTTTTTCTCCATCATTACAGGAGTACTCTGACTTATCTTTCTATTTTCTCCATAGAAAATATATCACAAAGTTGTTGTCCTATGAAGAGGAGGTCAAAAAGGATGAAGCCAAAAAATTGTAGAAAAAGATATTATAGAGGTGAATGTCAGGTAGTTAATTGATAATTATATTTTTCTGGATTTTGTGTGTTTGTGAGATTACACATTTAAAATTTGTTGTGTTTTGTTATTATTCTAAGTAAATATTCAGTTTTGTACCAAATTTCGTATTTGTTGTTTTTTCTTTTCTTTCTTAAGGGGCACTCTCCAAATTGTAGAAGCTCTAGGCCCTGTGAAACCTGGCCCACGACTGCTAGTTGCTTGTTCAAAGTCCCTTTTCCCTTTCTCACTAACAGAACCCTGATTCTGTTTCAGGCAGAAATATATACTCAATTAAAAAAAACTTTTCCCAGCCTCCGCTGAAGCCAGGGGTCACCATGAGACACTGTTCTGGCCAATGAGATAATACAGAGGTCGCTGGGGAGCTTCCAGGAAAGCGGTGAAAGGAAGCCCACTCAGTTGGGGTGCGCCTTCTGCCCTCCCCTTCTCAACTGGGGTGCCCGGGACAGGCAGCCATCTCGCCACCTTGAAGGTACTATGAGGAAGACAATTACATGCTGAGGATGAAGGACCAAAAGAGGATAAAGTGAAGGATGGCTTACCTTGGGGTTTCTTAAGTAGGGGAAAATAATTCGTTTGAACCACTGCACAGTTGTGCTTTTGATTACTCACAGCCAAACGTAATCCTTAGCTGATACACACGTGTCAAACTACCACAAACTGAGTGGTTTAGACAACAGAAATTTATTGTCTCGGTTCTGTAAGCTGAAGTTTGAGATTAAGGTGTCAGCAGGGCCATGCCTCTTCTGAAGGTGTGAGGGAAGGATCTGTCTCGGGCTTCTTTCCTAGCTGGTGGTTTGCTGCCGATCTTTCGTGTTCCTGGGCTAGCTGATGCAGTGGTCTGATCTCTGCCTTCATGTCACATGGTGTCCTCCCTGTGTGTGCGTCTGTGTCCAATTTCCCCTTTTTATAAGAACACCTGTCATTTTGGATTAGGACCCACCCTACTCCAGTGTGACCCCATCTTAACTAGTTACATCTGCAAAGACCCTATATCCAAATAAGTCACATTTTGAGGTGCTCGGAATTAGGACTTCAACATATGAACTTTTGGGGTGGAGAGGGACACAATTCAGCCCATAACACCTAGGCTTTGTCCCTGATGCCTTCTCCCTCCTGCGCACATCCAAGCCCTGAGCAATTCCTGCCAATCCCACCAGCTGGACCTCTCTGACCCTCCGTGCCCTACCTTGTCTCCCTGCATCTGCACTCGCTTCCTTCAGTCCACGCTCCACAGGCAGCCAGCGCATCTGTTAATGACAGTCGCAGATCTGTTCACAAATACTCCAGTCCTTCCCTCCTCCTTGGAACGTGGGAGCTCCGCACTTCCCCTCCCTGTCTGAAGTTAGGCATGGCCAAGCAACTTGCTTTGGACAACGCAGAGTGAGTGGAAGTGACGTATGCCTCTTCAGGGGTAAGCTTCAAAGCCAGTACCATTTGCCACCTTACATTCATACTGCTGTACCCATGGGGGGTGCTCCATGAGACAGAGCCGCATTAGCTCAGGCTCCCCATTGACTGAAGTGAACAGAGCCCCACCAACCCAGGTAAGATGTATAGTGCGAGCAAGAAACAAGCTAGTGAGATTTGGGTTTGTTTGTTACTGCAGCTCAACATAGCTTATCCTGACTGCTACGCTGTAAAAATATAAATCTGACAGTGGTCCTCTTGGCCACTTTCCAGGTGAAACAGTCTCAGGACAAGCTCCAAACTCTTTCCCGTAGCCTGAAAGACCTTCTAAGTGCTGGCTTCTGCCCACCTCCCCACCTCATCTCTCCCACTCTCCCACTCACCTCTCTGCAGCATACAGACACCCACTCTTTAGATTCTTAAATACACCCCATTTTCCACCAGTCAAGGTGTTTACCCACACTGTTGTCTTTGTGTGGACGCTCTCCTTCCTTCTCCTTGCTAGAATGTAGCTCTATGCGGGCAGTGCCTTTCCGTTGTTCCCTGTGGCATCCCTAGATCTGATTACCTGGAACACAGTAGGTGCTCAGTAAATACTGTTTTTTTTTTTTTTTTTTTTTTTTTTTTTTTTTTTTTTTTT
>NW_007726345.1:828442-829220 GCF_000696425.1 Galeopterus variegatus | reverse complement strand
TTTTTTTTTTTTTTTTTTTTTTTTTTTTTTTTTTGTCTTTTTGTCTTTTTCCGTGTCCGGCAACGGATCGCAACCCTCAGTGTTGCCCCCGTACCGGACCGGGGACCGGCAACGGGATTGCAACCCTCGGTGCTACTCCCGCACCTCGCTCAGCCAGTGAGCGGGAACGGGTCTGTATGTGGGATCCGAACCCTCGGGCGGGAGCGCCGCCGCGCTTCCCAAGCGGCGCACTATCCAGTGCGCCACCGGGCCGGCCCTCAGTAAATACTGTTGAACGACACTGAACGAAGGACTCCTTGCCTAGCTGAATCCTGTTCCTCCTTCAAGTCCCAGCTTGACATCACACTGTTCACCCAACTATTGTATGGTTTTCCCAGTGGTGAAGACTACAGGCTCAGGACTAAGACTCCCTTGGTTCGAATCTCGGCTGCCCCAGTTGCTAGCTGTTACTCCTCCAGCATTTTGCTTTAGCCTGTGACCTTCGGGTTTCTCATCTGTACAAAGCGGGAAAGACAGCACCCGCGGTGGTTGTCCTCCCTGACTGCCAATGGCTCAGGATGGCCACAGTCCCGTGTTGTATGCACGCGCTCCCACTCTAGGATGTGAGCCCCTTGAGGGCAGGGACAAGCTTCTTGTGGCCTTCGGTCCTGCTTGCAGGCTGAAAGCCCCTTGGGGGGCTGCTGCGACCCAGCCCCAGCCCTGCACCTGCCGGCCGCGGGCCCAGTGCGCACGCTCGGGCCGCCCCCGCGCCCCTCCTCGCGGCCGCAGAACCGCTCCC